>NC_047109.1:86156733-86456733 GCF_902500255.1 Thalassophryne amazonica
TCATGGTGCTCTCAAGAAGGCCCCGGAAACGCCCCCCGGGGAAAACGGGTCAAAACAGTTAAAAAGCGAAAGACCCCCGGAAAAGCAGAACAGTCGAAGGAAGCATAGAGAGGTTGTCCGGGGATATTTTCTCTTAAACAATGTCTCTTTTGCGAAAATTTCCCCGAATGCACCATGAGCGAATTGGATTTATTCGCCTCCCCGGACCCAGCTGTCCATCGAGCAAAGCCAATACGTTGAAGTCAGCCCGTTATCAGCCCTGACGGACATGGGCCCTATCGAGTTTTTTATCCCCGGAGACGGTGAGAGGTATTAGACCCAATAATACGCTGCTTTATCTGCGAATGAAAATTACAAACGCCGACGGGACTGACCTGGCTAATGACGCCCGCGTGTGGGCGTCATAAATTATCCTCTCAATACGATTTTCTCACAATCGACGTGACTCTGGGTGACCGGCTGATTTCCCAGTCCAGCGCGACGCACCCGTACAGGGCATGATTGAGACGCTGCTGAACTTTTCCCCCGCTTCATTGAAATCGCAGTTCACGGGGGTTTGTTTACAAGACACCCCGGGTCAGCACAATTCGACCGATGTGGATGACGCGGCCCGAATAAAGGCCTCGTGAGCAGAGCGATTTAGCGCCGAATCGCGTGAATTTCAAGTTCAGGGTCCGCTGCACGCGGAATATTTTTCTGCGAGAGGCTTCTTCGAATAACATGATCTAAGAGTTAAATTAATTCGAGCCAGCGATGCTTTCTGCCTGATGGGGCTGGCGGCCTCCACTTTCAAGCTGAAAATTCTGGGCGCATCCCTATTCGTTAAGAAAGTCACGTATCCCTGCAGTGAGATTGGGCCACTCCGCGGCTCTCATGAAGGGAACGCCGTGTACCCGTTATCACGAATCAACGTTAGACTTACGTGATCCCCAGCCATTCCAGGATATGCAACCAGGAGAACCTGTTTTTAGGAACCATGCCCAAATATGTGGTTCTGGGTATGGGAATCACAATGCATTCAGGGGAGAAGAGATCTGTCCCCGTTTGAATTGCACACTATGACGGAGTACTCGCACTCAGTCAAACGGGAGACAGCTGCCGGCTAAAGCTTTCCAGCCTGAATTTAACACGAACTCTCTGTCAGGAGTTTTACAATCTCTACACCGCGACCGACGACACCTCAAAGACCAGCCTCTCTGTATAGACCGGGAGGATTTGCGCGCGGCTACGCGCTGTACGTCTTCAATTTAAACCCGGAGGAGGACAGAGGCGCTCTGAGCCCCGTCTCCACAGGCACCCTGCGACTTGAAATGAGATTCAGAGTCGCGACTCCGCATACCACCACGTGATAGTGTACGCGTGTTATGATTCTCTCCTGGAGATTAATCCAAGCGACAGGTCCTTGTGGATTTTACTGATGAACACCCTGGATTGGACGCAGTTATGAGGGCTTAATAGGAGACCTGTTTGCCGTTGGTTTTTGCGTCTGACGAGTTTATTCCGGATCAAGCCGGCCCCCGTATATTTCATTGTAAACACCCCCCTAGACATTTACCGGGAGAACACTGGTTAGCGCTCACCGTTGAAAAAAATGGTCGAGCCACATTTTTGACTCGTTCGCCTCAGCCCTGACTTTGATTACTACCCTAAAAGCATCCTGCAATATCTGGAAATCTCCCAGATTTAAAAACATTCTGTATCACAACAAGCAGCTTCAGCACGAGTATCCGACGTATGCGGACAAACACTGCGTGTATTATCTGTATAACAGCCAGGGGAAGTCGACGGGACGTGGTGTCTTTATACTCCGAAAATACTATCGCGAACGATGATTGGTTTCTGATTTTGTGAAAAGATATCGTTAGCCTTAAGAAAAGCTGCAATACCTCCTGTAACCAGCTAGCAGGGCCTCTGCATGAGTTTAAATATTGTCACGGCTTGTGTAACCGGCGTTCCTATTTTTTATGTTTTCCGTGTGAAAATGTAACCCCGGTTCGAACGCTCTCCCGATCATACCTTTAAAGTTTTATGCGTTTGGAAAATTTAAACCCCCGTTTTTTTAAATGTGAAAGAAGCCTTGACCTTTGACCTTTGATTTTGTATGTGTTTTTTCGCCTGAAAACGGGTGTGGATGTGTGAGAGCGGCCTTCCGATCATACCTTTAAAGTTTAACGCGTTTGCATAATGTAAACCCCCGTTTTTAAACGTAGAAAGAAGCTTGACCTTTGACCTTTGATTTTTGTATGTGTTTTTTTTCGCCTGAAAACGGGGTGGATGTGTGAGAGCGCCTTCCGATCATACCTTTAAAGTTTTAACGCGTTTGATAATGTAAACCTCCGTTTTTAAACGTAGAAAGAAGCTTTGACCTTTGACCTTTGATTTTTTGTATGGTTTTTTTTTGCCTGAAAACGGGGTGGATGTGTGAGAGCGGCCTTCCGATCATACCTTTAAAGTTTTAACGCGTTTGCATAATGTAAACCCCCGTTTTTAAACGTAGAAAGAAGCTTTGACCTTGACCTTTGATTTTTTTGTATGTGTTTTTTTTCGCCTGAAAACGGGTGGATGTGTGAGAGCGGCCTTCCGAACATACCTTTAAAGTTTTAACGCGTTTGCCATAATGTAAACCCCGTTTTTAAACGTAGAAAGAAGCTTGACCTTTGACCTTTGATTTTTTGTATGTGTTTTTTTTGCCTGAAAACGGGGTGGATGTGTGAGAGCGGGCCTTCCGATCATACCTTTAAAGTTTTAACGCGTTTGCATAATGTAAGCCTCCGTTTTTAAACGTAGAAAGAAGCTTTGACCTTTGACCTTTGATTTTTGTATGTGTTTTTTTCGCCTGAAAACGGGTGGATGTGTGAGAGCGGCCTTCCGAACTACCTTTAAAGTTTTAACGCGTTTGCATAATGTAAACCCCCGTTTTTAAACGTAGAAGAAGCTTTGACCTTTGACCTTTGATTTTTTTTATGTGTTTTTTTCGCCTGAAAACGGGGTGGATGGTGAGAGCGGCCTTCCGAACATACCTTAAAGTTTTTATCGCGTTTGCGCTTTAAAACATTGTTATTAAGTACAGAAGAAGTGTTATCTTTGATCCTAAATTTTTTTTATGTTTTTTCGCTGAAACGGGGTGGATGTGGTGAGAGCGGCCTTCCGATCATACCTTTAAAGTTTTATCGCGTTTGCATGATGTAAACCCCGTTTTTTAAACGTAGAAAGAAGCTTGACCTTGCCTTGCTTTTTTTTTATGTTTTTGTGAAAATTTCCGAATGTGTAGAAAATGCACACCCGATCATACCTTTAATGTTTTTGCATCGTTGTTATTAAGTAGAGAAGTGTTGAAAGTGTTTTTTTAACCGTACCGAATAAAAGTGATGAAGGCCGGAGATGAGTTCAGTCTGTGTTTTATTAGTAACAATATACAAAAACGTGACTGACTGCGATGTATTTTAAAGAATCTTGATCATAATATCCAGTCAGTTTTAATTCGATACCCTCCTTTTATGGTGAGAAACTTCCCAGCGTTGGAAGTCTTTTTTTTCTTAAGTTTCTTCCTGGCCGGCGAATCGGTTAAAGAAGGGATTCATCCGGCGAGCTGCTCCGGCCTTTTTTAGCTTCTGAAGCTGCTCGCGGGCTTGCGGGTTTGATACGCACGCCACCGGATGTTCTGCTCCTGTAAAATATTGAGGAACTTCACCCAGCTGTAGGAGGGCTTGATTCTTGAACGAGGATCCGAGATGTTTCATAAGATCTATGGCGTGAGACCCCCTCACGACTTTCCCCTTGTAAATAAATTCCCCCGACGGACTCCAGCGCGTATCACCCTTCGATAATTTCTCAATATATTCAGCGTTTCTACGCTCTCTGGAGGGGATTTTTCAGGACCTCTGTGACAGTCTCATCCTATCCTCCTCCTCCACCCCCTCCTCCTCAGGTTGCTTAGCGACGCGAGTCTCTTGCGGGGGTGAAACGCGTGATTCGAGTTCCCCTGCTTGATCAGGGTTAAATAGCGCTGCAGCAGAGCCTATATTTTAATTTTTTCATAAGGAGAGTGAGTACGTTCTTCCAGTATACCACGCATTCGCGAGTCTAAATCATTTTCCGCGTTTGTCTGATGTTATTTCCGCTCGGCGGAACGGAATGACTGAGTTGAAGCATTGCTGTGGAGTGAGTAAACATCTTTGCGCCGCTTTGAACGCCATTATCCTCTGGGTACTATTAGACTCGTTATAACGGGCAGGGCCGCGGCGAGCAGAGGCAGGAGAAAGCCGCCCGTCTGAATCAGCGCTCCCGCTTCTTTTTATAACTGGTTTTTCTGTCGGCCAGACGTAAACTCTTTTTGTTTTTTCAAGGCCCGGAATTGAGAGTCGCTCAAGGCGATATTCCCCTTTAATATATTCAAGCGATCTGGTAAAGTTTTCAGAAGCTCCGCCCTGCAGGTCTTCAGGCTGTGGTGACGCTCCCTCGCCCCGGCTCTGATTAGCGCTTTAAGAGCGGGGGCGTTCCTTTTAAAAGAGAGCTCATATCCGTTATCTTTCTGAAATAAACTGTGGGCACTCGTGCGGGAGTAATCCGATCTCAGTCGAACTGATCTGGACACTCCTGCGTGCAATCCAGTAATAAATACCCGTAGGTACGCTCGTAGCATCATCAAGTGCCTCCAAAAAAATTGTTTTCTGCCGGGAAACATTTGCTGAGCCAGAATGTTCATCTGTAACTGTCTCTGGGATTTTTAAACAGCACCATATAATTACAATTCAAACTGATGGTTCGACTGTATTTCCCTTTATGAAACACGTTCTGTGTGATCATGATGACGCTCATATTCCGGTGATGTCTGTACTGGGTGAAAATCTTACAACTTCAGGATGATCCGTTGCTTGAAAGATGAGATCGTCCAAAATAACCAGATGGCTCTGACCTCAGGGAAAAGGCTGTCGTCCCAATGAGTCAGGGAGTCCTCTTACAATTTAATATTTTTATTCTTCAGTTCAGAATACAGAGGTTGTTCAGACGTATACAGCCATACAATGTTGTCAGGCACAGGTCTCATAGCGTGGCTACAATTTTCCAGCAATGTTTTCACAACACAGTCTTTCCGAACCACTCGGTCCAACGATGAGACAGGAGAATGGGAGCTGAAGTCTGGGGTCAATCTCCACGTATTTCCAGAGTGAGACATGTTCAAAATCCGAAGGTTCGGTTTCCCCGTCCTTTAAAAGACGCCGCTGTCATACACCACCTGAAGGATTTTTGAAATGACACGTTTGTCAAACTGAAACTGTTTTATGACGTTTAATTCCCTGCTGCGGCGTTATGATAGATGCAGCGAGGGCGGATCTTTATATAAACCTCGACCAGATCTTTGACGCTGTCAAAGTTATTTCTGACAGCTTTCGTGGGTTTGAGTGATCCCCTTCACACGCATGACCGTTTTACCTCGTGCGGTTTATATGTGTAACTTTTAGGTCCCGCCGCTGCAAAACTCTGTGATGACGTCGCCGTTCAACTCGTCGGTGAGCTGCCCCAGATAATTACCGGTAGGCAGCGGGGTTTCACCCCGCCTACAAACGTAAATCAGGCTATCGGTATCATAATACAATCCTGTCAGGATTTGCACAGCCTCCATAAAACCGTACAAGGTCAAACGCGCGTACGCCGTTGTAACGCCGCGATGAAAATATTGACGGTTTTACGGTCGGCTGACGTGCCGCGGGCCGTACCTCCATTGAACCATAGCCGCCGACTGCTGAGGAATGTTAGATATGTGACCTCGTACTCTTCAGAAACAGATACCTGAACAGATCGTCAGCATTTTTAACGAGCGCGGTCTGCGTCAGATTTGCCCTCTGGGCGATTTCCCCCAGAAGGAGTTGAGGCAGATCTTAGCCATCTGACGTTTTGCCGGATTGTGACTGATTTTTTCTGGGTCTAAACGAATTCTGATTCAGCCAGTAGTCCGTGATGTATTTTTCTCTGCTCTCGGAGCTTTATCAAATTCGGGAGGGAAACCAGAGGCTTCCTGCTTGTGTTTTAAAGGTGTTTATGTACCCCTCAAAGATTTTATCACTTTTTCCTCAAAATGCCAGACTTCAAAATCTTAGCTACAGCATAGCCTGTATCCAGAGCTTTGTGGAATTCCGGGGTCGTCCAAGTCCCAGACAGAGCTCTCTGCTGCTGACTGTGTGTGCACGCTGCAGCTTGATTATTTTCATCAGCGCAGGTGCGACACAGAGTAAACACCAGTTTACCGTGAGGAGTTTGGTGGGAGGACGGGGAATTTTAGCCCCTGGGCGGGTACACGATGGCTTTGATGAGCCCGAAATAAGTCCTGGGGTCTCTGAAATTTCTCTCTATAATTTCCGGATGCCCCGTGGGATATGTGAAATTTACGTTAACGTAAGGATACAGCGAGGTCACGTCGACGTAATAGACCGTCTCATCTGCTCAGCCGTGTACCTCAGACGGGCCGCGCAAGTCCGACCGCCGTATAAAGCGTCGCGAGGTTCGAGGGGCGGCGGTAACCCCTGTGGGCGAGGAGGAAACACCGAACGCTCTCATCCCTCAGCCTCATTTCAAGCCATTGATGCTCCCAAATTACGTTGAGGGTGACGCCCGGCTAGCCCGCAGAAAGGCTATTTTTTCTGACACGCTGCGTGGAGCTCTCCAAATGAGGTGTTGTGAGAGGGTTTATTTCATGCTGTGTAAAACACCTTGCACACCCGTGGTAAAAACATCCGAGAAACTCCCACACTTTTATCCGGCCGTCAATCTGAGCATACCCATCAACATAATAACCTCCTATTTTTTTCTCGCCCCTGTTTAGAGCATGATCGATGATAATGTTTTGTGTCTCAGCAACCCATTCTAACCATTGCACGGCCACGTCCGAATATTTTTTATGCCTCGTTCTATAATTGCGGCGGAGGGGATCGCCAGCGTTTTTGGAGCAAGAAAGTTAGTTTGGAAGACTTTCATACACGCCGAGGCGATTGTAACGCAGGTAAAAGGATCCACGAGTGTTTCAGCGATGAATTCAGACATAAATTTGGAGCAGGCTGCAGCCAAGATTTTTGTGTCGTTATCACAATACATAACGGCCTCGGCTTTAAAATCGAAAATTGCGTTTTTTTCCGCACGTACCACGCGTTAAATTCCTCTCTTTCTCCCTCTGACATATTTGCGACCCCGTAAGCCGCTGAGTCAGGGTACGGACCGACATAGTTCAGATTTTTTTCTGAACTGAACAGGTGCGGAAAGTAACCTTTGCGGATGATTTCGTCTTTCAGCCGGATCCCCAGGGCTTTAGGCATCTGAGATAAGCGCATTGTAAGGAAAGATAACGAATCTATATATTTCTGTTTAAAGGCGGCGTCTGTCATGAGTAATAGTTTACTCCCGGTCATAATCACAGCGGGGGTTACGCCCTGCTGGACTAAATACTTTAGAAGCAAATAGCCGTCAAAACCTTTTGAGTTGTGAGCGATGAACACGTATTCTTTGAATTTTCTCGTTCTAAAATGTTTAAAGAAGCGGGCTACGCAGTCTGTCCCCCATGCGCTCCAAAAATCACCCGTCTTTGTTACAGCGCTGACGTAAAACGGTACGTGTTCCCCGTTATTATCGACATACGTTTCAAAATCATAAAAAACATATTTCTCTGAATGCGTCTCTTCAGCTTTGAGCGGGGTCATATAGCAGAGGTGACCCTCGCTCGGCTCCTGGAGAGCCTCGCCGCATATATGACACCTCTTCTGCTTACACACGTGCGGAGCGCTGTTTTTAGAAAACGCTATGTAATACTCACGTTTACATCGAGAGCATTTTTTTTGTTATCACACACATTAACGAACTTACCGGCGGAAGGACGATACTTCGGCTGTTTATGCAGGCTGTAACAGGTGGGAGAGCGACACTCCTTGTTACATTCGCTGCAGAATACAGGGTTATTTTTCTCATAACACTGCGTGGATTCACAAATTTTACAATATGACGGACAATTATGGGAGGCGTGGTTATTGTACCCCTCAAAGCAAAACTTACATACATATTTCACTCCCAAAAATCTCTTTAAATCGATGATTCCGTAAAAATGATTATTAAACAGAAAAACGAAAGAGTTTTCTGCTGCGCCGGTATTCCTGTCTGGAATTTTGTCAGCTCTCCCCTTCGGCTCTGAAAAACACACAATTTTACAACCCAGAGCGTTTTCAAATTTTCCCACCTGCTCTAAAGATACCGGCGTAGCTTCCGTTAATCCGACGCTATTTTGTAACGCCAGTCCGCGCTGCTCCGCCTCGTGCGTACTCAGATGAGGATTCAATAACTGAACGAGGTTTATCGCGAAACATAAACTGTTGTCAGGATTATACACGATATTAAGGCATTTGGATTTTTTCCTCAGAACCTCGTGATGGAGGAGGTATCTATTCTGCGCCCCGCGCCGTTCTGGTTGCGGATGACTTGAACCACTAATTCCAGAGACTCGTCGGCTAAAACGTTGGAATTTGATTGTATCAATCGTTCTAACAGATTTTGGAAGCCCGTCACATCGCCAGCGTCGTTATATGAGCTGATCAAAGCGGCCTCGTTGTAGACTGAGTCCCCACGAATCTCCATTTGGATAAAGTCCCCGGCCCTGGCGTGTGTTAAAGCCTTTTCGACCGAGTTATGAAGAGCCCCAACGACGTTACGGTAAAATTCCGCGTAGTCGGGAATTTCGTCGGCGCGCTGGAAATTGAGAGGCAGCCTGATTTCGATATTGTTAAAAGCAGGTCTCCTGATGACGTTAGCAGCCCCACCGCCCGTCATGGGAGAGTGTCGGCTGGGTCCCGGTCGTGCATCATCTCCGTCTTCCATCAAAACAGAGATCGCCGCGTTATCGGGGTTAAACGAGCTCTGTTTAAAATCTCTTCTCCGCGTGCATTGCGCGGGGAGGGACTTCTTAAAGGTGAAAAAGCGCGAGCGTCGTTAGGCGTTTGATTTAATTCATCCACCGCGGATTGGACGTGAGGATTAACTTCACACGCGAGGAGGTTTACGGCGTTATTAACGGAGTCAGACGTACCTGGTTCAACGCCGCGGGACCGGACTCGTCTGGAGGTGAGGTGTGCGGGGGGTCAGGGGGCTCTTCAGTATCAGACTGGACCGTCGAATTTATAGCGTTAATCGCAGAAATGATGTAGGGGTTAATTTCTTCCGATTCTCGTTCAGCCGCTAAATTGTTAAGAGCCTCATTTAACGGTGTTAAACGAACACGGCTTAAAGTCTCTCTCGGACTCGATGTTATTTTGGGCGGCGAATTTAACGCCTGGGTAATGGGCCATCTGCTCCAGGAGCGCTCCCCGCTGAGTCGATTATTGAAGCGTTTAAATCCAATACACGTCCGAAGTTATTTTCCCGATGTGAATTCTCTCCTTCCATCTTTTAAAATCTGTAGCAGGAAGAATCTACCTCAAGAAATTCAGTTAATATACCTCTTCAAAATGAATTCTCCCGTTCCATCGGAATAAGAGAAAAAATAAAAAAATAAAAACAGACTACACATTTTCAAGAAAGTTGCGTGATGAGGTTAATCCCAGCTCAGAATATCTTCGAGCCTTGCGTCTCTGTGGAAAATAGACGGTCTCCCTCCACCGCGTGCTGAAAAAAGGAAAATCGTTAGTTATTAAATATTTAAATAAATAAATACATAAACTCCGACTCCTTACCGTGTACATCCGCGGATCGTTTTACGGGTCTCTCCCACTGACCCGCTTCTCCATGGGCTGTGACAGAAAAAATCGGGTTATTCCAGAGTTTTAATCGTGATTTAATCTCGATCGCTGTACTTACATCTGCGTGGTGAAGTCGGGGCTTCCAGCCTTCGAACTTCTTCAGGGGGCTCTGACTTGATTTCTAGAATTAACATAAATAAATGAATACAAAGCATCACCCTCGCAAGCGGATATTCTGTACTATTTCAAATATATTACCGAGGACGGGTCCGAACGCGCTCTGGAGTCTGCGTTTGTCTAAAAAAAAAAAAAAAAAACAGTTTCAGACGGCGTGCATATTTAAAAACACTCATTTCTATCAAAACAGATTACTTAAATCACTTACCCTGAAAGCTGATGCGGTTTTCGCACTCTGCTCGAAGACAAGAAAACTTAATTAAACAACATGGTTTTCCAGGATTTTTTCCGCAAATTTATTCTATTTTATACCCATAGCTGGGGGTCCAGGCATCTTCACTCTTCACCGGTCGTAGTGGAAATGCTCGCTGACTCGTTCCCAGGGACGTAAGTGATAAGGAGCATTGTTTATTGTTCGGGCTCGGGGCAGCATCTCCGCTCAGCGGGTGTCCCGCGCCCCATGATCGATCGGCTAATATCTTAAAAGAAAACATCATCTGGCGTGAGTGATAAGGAGCATTGTTTATTGTTCGGGCTCGGGGCAGCATCTCCGCTCAGCGGGTGTCCCGCGCCCCATGATCGATCGGCTAATATCTTAAAAGAAAACATCATCTGGCGTGAGTGATAAGGAGCATTGTTTATTGTTCTTCGGGTTCATCACCTCGGGGCAGCATCTCCGCTCAGCGGGTGTCCCGCCACACACACACACACACACACACAACACACACACACCACACACACACACACACACACACACACACACCACACACACACACACACACACAGGGTCATGTTTCCGCGAGCGGCTCTATGCGTGGGTATTTGACCGTCTTGCTGCAAAGACTTACAGCCGAGAGAGACGGGTATTGTTCCCCTTCTTTAATTTACGAATTAAAAAACAGAAAAGGAAACGTAATAATTTAAGAATTAAAGATATTAAAGGGTCATTAAATAATAGACAGTGATTTTTGTTTAATTATTTCAGAATTAGTTAATTCTTTAATACATTAAAAAGATCTAGGTATTTTTAATCGTTCTTTAATTCATGAAATAAAATGACATTAAAATATTAGACCCTGGGTGGGAGGGGAGGTATGGCTTGGAGGCGGTGCTTGGCTGGGGTTAGGGGAGGAGCTTGGGGGGGGGCTAGGGGAGGAGCCAGGGGCGGAACTAGGGGAGGAGCTGGGGGCGGGGCTTAGGGGCGGGGCATACTGACGTCATCGACTCTGATGTGACGTCATAAGGGGCGGGGGCTCGGAGGCGGGATCAGGGGCGGGGCTTAGGGGCGGGGCATAATGACGTCATCGATTATGATTGGCTGTGACGTCATAAGGGGCGGGGCTTGGAGGCGGGACTAGGGGAGGGGCTTAGGGGCGGGACATAGTGACGTCATCGATTCTGATTGGCTATGACGTCATAGAGGGGGCGGGCTTAGTGACGTGGCCGATTTTGATTGGCAGCTGTCACTTTTTTGACGAAAGGTGGGTCAGTTTTCTCTCTCCTTTTATACATGTTTCCCTTAGGCAGTATTATTAGACGGCATTGCTAAAATTTTCATTGTTACGCAGATGATACCCAGCTTTATCTATTCATGAAGCCAGAGGACACACACCAATTAGCTAAACTGCAGGATTGTCTTACAGACATAAAGACATGGATGGCCTCTAATTTCCTGCTTTTAAACTCAGATAAAACTGAAGTTATTGTACTTGGCCCCACAAATCTTAGAAACATGGTGTCTAACCAGATCCTTACTCTGGATGGCATTACCCTGACCTCTAGTAATACTGTGAGAAATCTTGGAGTCATTTTTGATCAGGATATGTCATTCAATGCGCATATTAAACAAATATGTAGGACTGCTTTTTTGCATTTGCGCAATATCTCTAAAATTAGAAAGGTCTTGTGTCAGAGTGATGCTGAAAAACTAATTCATGCATTTATTTCCTCTAGGCTGGACTATTATAATTCATTATTATCAGGTTGTCCTAAAAGTTCCCTGAAAAGCCTTCAGTTAATTCAAAATGCTACAGCTAGAGTACTGACAGGGACTAGAAGGAGAGAGCATATCTCACCCATACTGGCCTCTCTTCATTGGCTTCCTGTTAATTCTAGAATAGAATTTAAAATTCTTCTTACTTATAAGGTTTTGAATAATCAGGTCCCATCTTATCTTAGGGACCTCATAGTACCATATCACCCCAATAGAGCACTTCGCTCTCAGACTGCAGGCTTACTTGTAGTTCCTAGGGTTTGTAAGAGTAGAATGGGAGGCAGAGCCTTCAGCTTTCAGGCTCCTCTCCTGTGGAACCAGCTCCCAATTCAGATCAGGGAGACAGACACCCTCTCTACTTTTAAGATTAGGCTTCAAACTTTCCTTTTTGCTAAAGCTTATAGTTAGGGCTGGATCAGGTGACCCTGAACCATCCCTTAGTTATGCTGCTATAGACTTAGACTGCTGGGGGGTTCCCATGATGCACTGAGTGTTTCTTTCTCTTTTTGCTCTGTATGCACCACTCTGCATTTAATCATTAGTGATTGATCTCTGCTCCCCTCCACAGCATGTCTTTTTCCTGGTTCTCTCCCTCAGCCCCAACCAGTCCCAGCAGAGGACTGCCCCTCCTTGAGCCTGGTTCTGCTGGAGGTTTCTTCCTGTTAAAAGGGGGATTTTCCTTCCCACTGTTGCCAAGGGCTTGCTCACAGGGGGTCGTTTTGACCGTTGGGGTTTTTCTGTAATTATTGTATGGCCTTGCCTTACAATATAAAGCGCCTTGGGGCAACTGTTTGTTGTGATTTGGCGCTATATAAATAAAATTGATTTGGTATGAGTGCTTTAAAAAGTCGAAAATCTAATTTTTGCTGCCCTCCACTGGATACTATGTTCAGTACATTTTGGCATCACCGAAGCAACAGAGCAGATTAAAAGAAGAAGATTTTAACCAGAACATTATAACCTTCATCCAATATTGACTTATTATCTGTTGTGAAAGTGTAGTGACACGGACCCACAACAGGGGGTGCAAAGGAACGGACAATAGAAGAAGTCAAATCTGAACACTTTACTGTTGTGAATGCCACAACTAAACACAGCAGATTTCAGAATGAATACAAAGTCAATCAATCAAGGTGTCGTGTGGGCAGGCTCGACGATAGGAGACGTCTGTCTGGAGAAGAACCGGAACCACACGATTTCCTCCGCCACCAAACCAGGAGAATACTGGAGCCGCCAAGTCCCGAGTTCCCCCAGGTGGCCACCGTCTCCGCGTGTCGGATCTGGTACTGCTGGCGAAGAGCAAAAACAGTCAGCAAGTCAGGTGGGAAAACACCTCCACCTTAACACCAGAAAGCTGGCACGTGCAGTAGTGAGTGTACTTATCAAAGATTTGGAGTGAAGACGTCAGTCCAAACCCAGCCTCCAGCTACTAGCACTCACAAAACCTACTGCAAGAATAACACAAGCAAATACTGTCTGTGGTAGACAAAACAATGGCTGAGAACAAATTACCTCCTTGATAGGATGATATCTCGGCGACGTGGTGGAGGTGTCATCCTGCTTTATCAGGGGTGAGGCGTAGATGATTGGTGACAGCTGTCATAGCGATGAGTACAGCTGTCACCTCGGCCGCTCTTGTGGGGCGGGCAGCGCCCTCTCGTGCCTGAAGCCCGCACTTCAGGCAGGGCGCCCTCTGGTGGTGGGCCAGCAGTACCTCCTCTTCTGGCGGCCACACAACAATTATCCATTGAAAAAGATACATTTCATACCAAACAATAATACATACTGCAGATGCACAGTACAACAGTTAATGGCAGACGTACCCCAAAATGTCCGGGTTCAAAGTAAGTAGCCAGCTAGCTTTATGCTGTTTCAACATTAAGTCCAACAGACAGGCAAAATTAGATGAACTTGCCACAGATTTATAGTGAGCACCCCAAGTCATATTAATTAATTTCACATATTAGTAATCATCACTGTGTTAATTTAGCCATATCAACGATTAAAGAATTGCAAAAAATGTATTCACTTGATAATTCCAGTAATGTGTTTATTGCAAAAGAAAAAAATATATATATTTTTTCTTTTTGTGCAGTGTGCTTGATAATAGTCAGGTTATCAATGTTTATTGAACATATCTTTTATGAATGTTTTTGGGACTATAGTGTCAGTACTGCTGTTAAACATGCTCATCAGTTTTCACTTCTTTAGCTCACTGTTACAACGTTTTCTAAACATTTCCTCCATCACAATATGTGTGTGCAAGTGAGGTCTTGGCAGCTGTGTCGTCAGTTTTAAAGATCAAGGTGAAGGGACTCAGTTGTTCAATGTCAGGCACCAAGACGGACAAAAAAAACCCCTGATAGAAACGACTTGTCTTTCACTTATTAGCGGATGACTAAGGTTCTTTGGGTTTCATCACTTTGCACAGTTCTTGATAATAATGACATTTCCACTTGAACCTTTGATGGCGCCTGTGAGTTTTCTGTGCTGATGGTTGCTAATAGACTCTCAATCAGTAAAGCTAGTCTTTCTCACAGATCCACACTTCATGATCTAATGGGGTGCCACGGTAACATCTAACGCGAGTCAACACCAAAGTGATGGCTTGAAACAATTTATATTGAAGGGGACTTTTTGAGTAACAGAAGACAAAAAAAAAAAATTACATTCGGCCTCTGAAGAAGTTGCAAATTCAAGAATAATAAATAGCTGTCTTTTTGTTTGTCATAGAGCTCTGAAGTGTGACGTCACAGGTCCATGACAACCCTACAGTTGCCTCAATGCTGTCTTTTCAAACTGGCCATTTTGTGTGATAAAGACCAAAGAACAATGTGTGGATGTTTTTCATCCTTGTGTAAAGCAGTGATGGATTAAACAAATACGAGTTATTTCTAAATATTTACTAAATATCAGTTTGGTGATGGACTTTCAACTTAGTTTGCACCTTGGAGAGCTACTAAACAAATCTTCCTACACTGGTATTATACTGTATTTACATTGGGGTTACACTGGTTACATCACCGTTATGCTGGTACACAGGACGCTTTTATCATGCAGTCGGTCTCCTTGATCATTATGTATGATTTATAAATCAGAAATATAAGTATAGAAGTATTGAAATCAATAACACTGTGAAAAATTATATAATGTGCTTCTGTCTGACCATATATTATTTCTACCTGTGCACCTAAAACAGACAGTGGTGGCGCCAAGAAATTTTTGTTGGGAAGGCTGGGGGGCGGGATAAAAGTTGGAGGGGTGCCACAAAATGTCATCGACATGAACAATATATGGTAAATTGCTTTATAAATACCAAGGTATATGT
This sequence comes from Thalassophryne amazonica, assembly GCF_902500255.1. Classification (NCBI taxonomy): domain Eukaryota; kingdom Metazoa; phylum Chordata; class Actinopteri; order Batrachoidiformes; family Batrachoididae; genus Thalassophryne; species Thalassophryne amazonica. The sequence continues at coordinate 86,171,942 of NC_047109.1, forward strand.
TTTAGTCACCCGTGCTCCTCTAACATGTGGTATCAATGCGCACACACACCACTTAGAATGATTGCAAGTTCAGTAAACTTGCACACATGTATACAAACTGAATTCATTGAAATGGTGCTCAAGACAGTGCATGGAATCAACCTTATACAAATCGTCTATATCAAAGATTTATTGCCAATTTAACACCGAGGTTTTGGCCGAACAATGATATACAGCTTCTGTATATTCTGTGTTAGTGTGGGGCTGTGGCCAATGTGCTTGATGAATTCCTGCGCAAAAAGTAGTTCCCAGATAATTGTGATATATTCCTGTGAGATAATAAGTATATCTCATCTAAATCAATTCTAAAAGTGAAGTTAAGTGAAGTTTTAAGAGTGGCATACTAAATATTAGGAAACCTAAATTTTTGAGTATGGAGTTAAATTGTCTCATTAATACTTACAAATGCACAGAGGGTGATTTACAAATATCCTTTGATTTTTTACCGTGTGTTGTGATCCACAAACACAAATTTCTGATTTTGTAACTTGTGTGTGGGTTTTACAAATAAAGGTTTATTTGCAAACTGAAAATTCTGTTTGTGAAGGGTGATTCAGCATTGGTGGATCACCGAACACACACATTCATCACTTTGCTCAGTTACGCAATATTGAGACATTCTCAGCGCAAAACTGCAGTTGAGATCCACAAATATGTCAGTCGCTATTCACATTATTGGCAGAATTATTGGGGTGGCTGAAGGGGGGCTTAAGCTCCCCCAAGCTCCCCTCCCCCCCCTTGGCGCCGCCACTGAAAACAGATTATTTCACTGATTAGCTCATCTACTTGCTTGAAGAGTTGAACTAACTACAATCAGCCTGCTTAGTTGGTGGATGAACAAATATGTGGTAGGACTTTTACTCACCGAAGTCGGCATTTATGGACCTTTGCGATGTGCCAGAGTCAAGAAGCATGCCAATTGTAATGACAGTCTTGCAATTATAGTTGTATTGTCTTGGAATTTTGCTTTTAGTAAACTTATTGAACAACACAGATAAGGATGGGAGAACTCAATATGGGGAACACAAAATGGGAAACAGTAACACCTACCACAATGTAGCCTAGCTCTAACTTTCATGCTAGCCCAAGCAATTCCTAACATTCACCTGAAAATAATTACCGCTTTCACATGATCAGATTTATAATGATTTGGCTTATCAGTAAAATAGGACACTAATCGACTATCATGATGGCATCATTTTTCCTCCTCCCAAACCATTTGTGTCAAACCAGCAAGCCATTGTCAAGGAGTTTGGAACTCTATATTGCTGGAATGAAGCTCGTGAAAACATGTCAATGTTCCGTCTTCCTCTATTAAATAATTTTACTTGTAAACATTTGAAATCACTCCAGATTTTTAAACATATTAAGCAACCAAAATACAGAAAAATACTGCAAGACTAAAGTTGAATATGAAAAAATAACCGACGCTCCAATGCAAATCATAAAAACTTGGAGTGATATGGAAAATGCAAATTTAAAATAACTAAATAAAAATGCTAGTGATGCTTACATTTGTTGGACTGCTGTTTAATAAGACAATATGAACTATCGGTATTTTTATGTTTTGTGTATTCAGATCATTTTAATTTGTGATATACATGTATTCTTGCTTTCCGGGCCTACAACACATTTCAAAAACAGTCCATAATACCATTAAACAATTTAATAAATCTGAAGGAATTACAGTGCATAAAACAGTAAGAGTACAAGCCCCGGTTGAACACCTGTGATCTCCGATCCCTCTGATGGCATTGTATCAAGAACTGTCAGTCATCAATAGTTGATATAACCACATGGGCAAGGGATTACTTTAGAAAACCACAAATGTCACTTATGAAAGCCTTATATCAACCTTGTCTAGAAGCCATGTGGACTTGTCTAAGATCATATGCATGTCGGTTGGACATCATGCAGTGAAAATATGTATTGTGGTCAGACAAATCAGCGTTCTAGATCTTGTTTGGAAGAAACTGAATAGTGTGTGCTCCATAACAAGGACCATCCAGATTACTACCAGCAACAAGTCCAAAAGCCAGGGTTCTGTCAAGATATGGGGTTGCGTCAGTGGCCTTGGTAAAGGTAAATTACACTTTTGTGGTGCCAGGATTAATGCACAAAAGTATATTGAGGTTTTAGAGCAAATATGAAGGGTTAAGATACAAAACCCAGGAAGTCTTTTTTTTTTTTTAGGCAAAATGCATCTTAAAATGGGGGTTTTGAAAGAAACCACATTCGAAAACCCATGTGATTTCCATCAATAAAATGAAAATATGTTCAAATTCTTTAATTTTTTGCACATTGATCACTACTTAATATAAAACTATTTGTATCATATTTGCTGTGTCAGGCTTTACAGGGCTAAGCAGCATGTTGGATTCAACGAAAAATGGGTGGTGTTGGACATACTTGGTTTTTCCACCTGAAACCTTCCTTAGATGCCTCCAAGAAGACATCTTTCCCATAGACGTCCATTTTTCAACAAGACAATGCAAACACAATTCTGCACACATTACAAAGGCATGGCTGCAGAGAAGAAGAGCCAAATACTTGACTGGCCTTCCTGCAGTCCTGATCTGTCCCCAGTAGAGAATATGTTGAGAATTATTAAATAAAAACAGCAACAACAATGACCCCATACTGCTGCACACCTCAAATGTATTTGCAGGAAAATGGGACAAAAACAACAACAAAAAAAAACACCTGACACATTCCTTTGCTTGTATCCTCTATGCTAAAACACCTTTTTAAATGTTGTGAAAAAGAAATGGCAACATTATAAAGTGGCAAATGCATGAGCATTCCAACTTTTTTTTTTTTTTTGGAAAGTGTTGTAGGCCTGAGTTTCGTGATATTTCACAAAACACAAAAGATCTCTCTCTCACTCACCAACCACACACCACACACCACAACACACCACACACACACACACACACACACACACACACACACACCACACACACACACACCCACACACACACACACACACACACACACACACACACACACACACACACACACACACTTCCCTGTGCAAATGTGCAAGTTGATTGTCTTGCTCTTTGTTGACTGTCATGCTTTCTTGCCAGAAGACACCACCATTACATGATCAAAACAACTTTTTGTTTTTGGTGCCATGCATTCCTGGGAGCCTGCATTCCAGCAACAGTTGCAGAGTCCTACAATGTCCTCTGTGGTAAACCAAGATAGCAGTATTTAAAGGCTTATAGCAAGACAGACATAATAGGAACAGATGCACCACAATCTGCACTAACTAGTTCTCATACCACCTTCACATTACTGTTATTTGCAGACCAAACTGGGAAAGAACACTTGATTCCCTGACTGCTGTTCCCACAATATGTTCTCATGTTGTTTTGTTTTTGATTTGTAATTTGCATGACTATGCAACTTGCATGATGACCATATGGGGCTCTGTGCCTACAGATGTTTGAAGAGAAACATGACTGGAAATTGCAGATGGAACTGAGTTTGTTTCATAGTTTTTCTCTTAACTCCCCCCCCGACAGTAACACTGGATTATTCTGATTAAGTTATACAGTTGTGATCAGATGTTTACATACATTCCCCATGGGCATGAATGTCATGGTAATTTTGGGCTTTTAGTGATGTCTTTGAACTGTTCTTTTGCCAGGGTGGAATGATTGTACAGCATATATCATTAATGATTTTAAAAAACAAGAACTGCATGCACAAGTTTGAATGATGAGTGTGTGTAAACCTGCAATTGTACATTAGCTCACACATGCTCCAAAAACACTAAGAAGACTAAAACCAACAACTGCCTGAGGGATTGCAGATTGTGTGTGCAGATGTTATATTAGATGGTAAATCACAGATTGGCAAACTGGGATAGTGGTCCCATATTTAAGTGATGCAACTGATCCAAAACACATAAAAAGGTATGCAGGATCAAAAAATATATATAGAGAGTGGTCCCTTGCTATAACGCGGTTCACCTTTCGCGGCCTCGCAGTTTCGCGGATTTTTTTTAGTCCAGTTTTGCGTGCTTTTTTTTTTTTTACAGCGCATTGTGTTCTGCGTCCTCATCAAGCAGGCCGGTCGTGGCACCGGTCGGCATCACCACGAAGGGAGAGCACGCGCATTGTGTTCTGCGTGTGTCTGTTTATAAGAATCTTCATAACTGTGTTCTTCACTTGGAAGAAGACAGTTGCACCGAGGTGTCACTCAGTGTAAAAAAGACGCGACAGCGGAGCGGCACCACGACGAAGAGGCACTGTCAGAGGAACTGTGAAATACTGGTGAGTCACTATTAATAATTTCGTATGTGTCCAACCTCGTAGGTTGATCGTTAAAATTTAATTTGTTAGTTCTAAAAGCCATCATAATTATTTATAGGAAAATGTTCTATTTTTTTCTACTAAGGTTTGAACTTTGAGTGTTTACACAGGAGAGAAAAGTGAGAAAATGTTAATGCCTGTTTGAGAAAAGTGTATAAAGTGTGTAGTGAGGGGTTTTACAGTCTTAAAACATCTATAATAATTGCAAAAAATAATGCTGACTACTTTGTGGATTTCGCCTATCGTGGGTTATTTTTAGAACGTAACTCCCGCGATAAATGAGGGACCGCTGTATACCAAAGTTAGAAACCAAATGATCTGCACAGCCACAGTGCTCCTATAAAAAAAAAAAAAAAAAAAAAAAAAATATATATATATATATATATATATATATATATATATTTAACAAAAAATAACCGTCACGTTTTTGGCAACCAGCCCTTCGTAACATGCTGTCTGAAGAAGGGCTGGTTGCCCGAAATGTTACAATTATTTTTTGTTAAATAAAACTTTTTTGAATCGGAGCGCTGTGGCTGTGCGGATCATTTGGTTTCTATCTTTGGATCCCATATTTAAAACAAGATCAGTGTAAAGCATGGCATACGCCCCTGCTCGTATGGTCAGTTGGTGTAGGCATAGCAGAGGTGGGACAAAGTCACTGTCGTGATTTTGTCCCACCTCCCACCAAAATAAATGTTGCCATAGAGACAACACAGCTGATCTCATCTTGTGAATGAGCCAGCAGTATCAGACGTAGGCTGTGTGTCTATTCAGGCTACTTTCCTCCAAAAACCGAAAGATACAACATACAAGGTGCATCCTTCATGGCCCAAACAATCCCAGCAAGTCAAAGACAAAATGATGGTACATTTTAAAATAAATAAAATACAATTTCAGCCTTCATATGGTAATCTTGAATAAGCAATGTTTGCAAGTAAAGTATACATAAGTACTGAAATGCAGGAACGCAGCTTTCAAAGGATGTGGCCTCTGTTAGTCAACTTTGGTGAAATATTCCTATTCCATCCAAAATCCAAAGTCACTCAGTTCCTCTCTGCAGCCAAACAGAAAAAAAAACAGGAAAAAAGGAAAGATGCAAAGAAAAAATATATATGAAACAAGAAAACAAAGGGAAAAGTTAAAAAGTAATAATAATAAAAAAAACAAGAGAATGTTTTTAAGCTTGATACCTGAATGTTTGCCACAATTTCTTAATCATTATCTTCTTGCTGACAAACAGCTGAACTATATCCACTGTGTTTTAGGTGATGGTCTAGTGGTTAAACGTTGGGCTTGAGACCAGAAGATCCTTGGTTCAAATCCAGCCTGACAGAAAAAAGAGGGAAAATCCGCACACTGGTTTAAGCACCCAAAATCTCGTTATTGACTGAAAAAGCAATGTTTCGACAGCAAGGTCTTCTTCAGGCAACTTGCTCAAATGCCAGCCTGAGCAGAAAATCACTAAGGGCCCTGGGCAAGGTCCTTAATCCCCTAGTGGTGTGTAGTGAGTATCTTGTATGGCAGCACCCTGACGTTGGGGTGAATGTGAGGCATTATTGTAAAGCACTGTGAGCATCTGCAGATGGAAAAAGTGCTACACAATGCAGTCCATTTACCATTTTTATAATAATAATTTTTACAATGTATCATTTGCCCATAGAAGTAGGATAAACATGTTATAGATCAAAGTGATTTTGGAGATTCCTGCCAGTCTGTCTAAAATTCACTGGTGATAATGAAAGATATGGTCAACAATAAAAATAAATACTTTGCAAATTTTAATTTTTTTAATTTCAGTATTCAAGATGGAAAGAGATGCTTACTACTAGTATAATTATTATTATTATTTTATATCAGTGACACTCTTACGCTGTTATTCCACGAATGCACAGAATCTGTCTGCGGATTGCCCAGTTGAATTAATTAGCCCCCCCACCCCCCACACACACCTGCCACAAACATTTCTGGATCCACCCCTGGTCAGTTCTGCTGCGTGCACACCTGATCCTGTCCAATCTCAGAATTAAGAGTAAGCCCTGATTAGTACATGGTTTGGAGACCACTAAAAATGGAGGTTGCATCAGGAAGGGCAACTGCCATAATATGCTATTCCAGTAATATGGTAACTAGTTTGTGGAATAATTTATCAGCATAGGTGATTCTCTCACCAGATGATGATCCGTGGTGATGTTTTTAATGAAAGATGTAAAAACTTGAGTTATTTCTGTCGTCATATCATCGTGACAGATTAGGGCCCTGTCCCACTGGCGTTTAGGAGGATTTGCGGATGGAATGCGCACAAAAGTGGCCCACATCCGCCAAACAACCGCAATAACCGTGTAACATTCCTGTATGAGTCGGCCGCCATCCGAACACGTCCGTGATCATCCACAGAGGCATGCATGTCTGCAGCCAGGATTTTTGAGCGGCTCAAAAATCCTGGCTGCGGATGAGATCCACATCAGTGCCTGAACACATACTGAAGACATACGCAGGACATACACAACCCAACGCGCCGCATATCCCCTGTCATCCGCTGATATCCGCAACCGACGGGTTGGCGCGGCTTGGCGGCGGACCGGGACAGCGTGCAAAACAGATATGACGTGTGCCCAGCACGGCCACATCACGGTCGCAAATGGTATGTCGCGCATGCAGACAGAGTGGGCACGGATGGAGCGAGTGCATCACGGCCGCTGTGCCCCTCATGGGGGCGCCTCCGCGGTCGCCTCTGCTTCTGTTCCCTGTTATATCCGCTTTTCTTCCTCATGTATTCGCTGATCCACCCTGGGACATTTGTCATTTCCGCCCACCTTTGTTGCGGACGCTCAGCTTTTGTCTCCTCATTTCATGCGCAAATCCTCCTAAACGCCAGTGGGACAGGGCCCTTAGTCTTAAACAAATATGATCTGGTGTGCAGGTGTGAACACAGTCTTTGCTGAACATTTAAATTACTTAGGTGCGACTTTCTGTGGATGGCTGTTTGGCATTCCTTCACGTACTCTTCCGAGGACTGCTGACAGGACAAGCCCAGTTCAGAAAGTGCCTTTGACATTCTCAGCTAAAACGCATTTGGTGCAATTCTGGGCAGGGACATCGCATTCATTCTTTAAGCTGTTCCATAATGAACTGAGTGAAGTCTGGAGCTGCTGTTGTTGTTTGACCCCGTGCATTCCCATCATGCACTCTGCACCGACGTTGTCAGAACAAAATGGGGATAACCCTAATACGGACTACACGGCAGGAGCTTCTTCTGTTTCCCAAATGGAGATACAGTTGTCCTAGTTCTTCAGAACTCCAACTCAAAAGTGTGCCAACCAAATAAAAATGCAAGGTTACTAAAATAATAATTGTAAATGTTTAGTGCACCCAGGTTGAACAGACTAAAACTTAAAAAGTAATTTGGGTATTTTATATAGTTTTTTTTTCTTTTATTTAGTTCTTTGTTGTGAATTTTTTCCCCACTTCTCTGTCTTTATATGTTTAATAGAATTCCAGAAAATTACAATATTGTGTTTGGTGTATTATTGCATGGTGTCCATAAGTAATTCATTCGTGTTTCAATTGGTATTTGATTGGTTTAACAAAACCACTATTTCCCTACAGCCTCATTCATTATTCATGAGATGCACAAAATTAAAGCTATACGGCCTTTCAAATTTCTAAGATTTAAGTCAGATAATGAATTTGTTTTGGCACCACTATAATTGTATTTATTAAGCTTTAAATGGGAGATTTATAATTCAACATTATAAATATGATAAAAAAATCACATTGTCTAGAAAAAAATGAATAAATTGTTCCCCTGTAGCCACCCATGCAATCTATGATAGTGACATCATAGATTACGTGGGAGCTTCCACCAACTTGTGCGAGGGATGCCGGGAAGCATATGGTGACAGACAATCAGACTAGAGATCCACAGTGACATCTGCTGGGGGCTCGCTCAAGCAAAATAATCCACCATGGTGGAAAACACTAGGAAATGGCTTATTTTTGTATAAATCTAATATGTTTCGTATACATTTTGTAAAAGTTGTTGAGAAATAAACACTTCTAAATCTAAAAATGCTGGATTTGTAACCATATTGCACATCTGACATGATTTCCAAGACATCTTACGGTTGTTAGCATGCACCCCGTCGTGTATGCACATCATGCGAGATCAAAGGTAATGGGGCTATTCCACAGAGCGCCCTTCCTTGCCGTTTAATCCCAAATAGAAAATCGAGGTTCCTTTTATATCATCACAGTAACGTCTTGATCCATCTTGGTCAATTTTGAACAAACACGGTATACACTGTAGTTAGGGCCATCAGATTTGACATTGGGATTCGGTTTTTGAAGTGTTCAAAAAATTAATCCAGATTCTCAAAATCGCTGTTAGTATATTGTAACATCCATGTATTCGTAGTCTTAACAGCTACAATCATGGTCAAACTTGTTTCACTGGGGTATTCTTAGTGACTACAACTTGAAACTTGTTTGATCATGCAGGGTAAAAATTTAAAGCCGAACCAGCGTTTATTGTGGTTTTTGTTCAAAGTTAAAGAGCTCGATCATATCTGGCTACGGGTGCAGCTCCTTTCTTTCATTTTTGGGCAGGTTTATCCTGTTTAGGGTGTACCCTGCCTCATGTCCTGTGACTGATGGGATAAGCACCCCTCTAATGACTAATTGTAGTAAATGGGTATAGAACATGGATGGATGGATGGATGGATGGATGGATGGATGGATGGGCTTTTATACTCTGACTTGACCTCCTGCTCATCCATCTCCTCAAAGTTGAGCAGTACTGAACGTCTCAGTTTCGCTAATTGCATTAGTGTACGAGATCCAGCATAAACAATCAAAATTTTTGACTGTCAAACATTATTCAAACAATGTCAGCGGACTTAAAATTGGCTGAAATGCTAATCTGTTAATGAAAAATAGCTTTGCCATCTGGTAACTGATTAGTTGTACTATGCACCTACTATTGCTCTCTCTCTCTCTTTCATCCTGTCTAGAAATCAACATCAAAATCAAAGTTTCTCTCCCTGCTGAAATGTGTGTACTCTGCTCTGCCGAGTCGTCTCGATCTTTTCCCTCTCCAGGGTTCATCCCTCTGCCTTATCTGATGTTGTTCTCCAGGAAACACTTAGTTCTTCTCCCCACAGTCCCCGCTGGATCTCCTAATGTAACAAGAGACAGAGGTCCACAGAGCACTTTCATCACAGCCATTTTCTGCAGAAAGGCTCAAATATTTGGATCTGACAGCAAAGAAAGGCTCAGTTATTAAAATCACGTCATTTCACACAGAATGTACAGTGCATCCGGACAGTATTGACAGCGCTTCACTTTTTCCACATTTTGTTATATTACAGCCTTATTCCAAAATGGAGTAAATTAATTTTTCCCCTCAAAATTCTACTCACAACACACCATAATGACAACATGAAAAACATTTTTTTGAAATTTTTACAAATTTATTAAAAATAAAAAGTTAAGAAATCGCATGTACACACCCTTTGCTCAATACATTGTTGATGCAACTTTTGCAGGAATTACAGCCCCACGTCTTCTTGAATATGATGCCACAAGCTTGGTGCACCTATCTTTGGGTAGTTTTGCCCATTCATCCTTGCAGCACCTCTCAAGCTCCATCAGCTTTGATGGGGAGCGTCAAAGCACAGCTATTTTCAGATCTCTCCAGATATGGGCAGGACACCAGTCTGTCGCAGGGCCGCATATAGACAGAAAACTCCAATCACACATGCATGCACACCTACAGTAAATATAAGGCGCCTTGACACACTTGACACGCAATCTGCCATGCTTGAGAGTAAACTCATAAACTGTGCATGTTTTTGTGCAAGTGCGCAAAGAAAATTTTGAAATGTTCAAAAACTGTCATGCATTAATTATGTGAACTTCACGTGAACATTGTGCAAACAATTAAAAAACACTGCGTGTGAGTGTGAGTGATTGCGTCAGCGCAATGCATCACAATGCAGCTCATCTGATCGATTATAACGAGATATTAAAACTATCATAAACATACTTTTACAGCTACTCATAAGAAGGAATGAACATGCAACTGTTTCACCAAGATATTACAATATAAGCATTACAAATGACCTTTTAGACTGTTCCAGTTGCATTCACCACCTCATGAAGCACAGGAGAGATAGAGAAAAAAAAAGCTGCAGATGCCCCGTCACAAAAAGTGCCCACGGTTTTTTATTTTGATATATATATATTCTTCCCCTTCTCCTAACTCTAACCACAACCATAGCGTAAGTGTGTACCCTCCCAAACATTAACCATGACCCCCCCCAGGCTCCCCCATTTTCACCTCACATTTTGTGCCCCTGTCATGAAATGAATTCATGTCCCCATTACGAAAAATGCCCCATTTTCGTACCACTGTTACAAACCCATAGATTAATGTAGGGCTACTTTTAGTAATCCAGTCCCACAAACTGCTGTGGCACTGGGTTGACACACACACACACACACACACACATATATATATATATTTATGTTTGTGTGTGCGTGTGCATGTGCATGTGTGTGTAATGACAAAGACCCTACTCCTTTGGTGAATCGCTGCTGATGCTCCTAAATGACGCAAGCACAGTGAAGGCAGGGGAGACCAAATTTTAGGGGGGACTGTTCGGTCTGCGACACTGAGATGATCATATTGAAAGCAGAGCTGAAGTCCACAAACAGAATCCTGGCGTAGGTTCCTGGGGAGTCCAGATGCTGGAGGATGAAGTGGAGGGCCGTGTTGACAGTGTCATATACAGACCTGCTGGCTGTGTAGACAAACTGCAGGGGATCCAGGTGTGGGTCAGAGATGGCCTTGAGATGAGTGACAAGGTGGTCGAAGAAACTTATTCTACCTAAATACACAAATAATTTTCGCCTTACCATTCAGAACTTGCTATTTCTTCTAATATGAGAGAGAGACAGAGAGAGCTTTGTAGTGATGCTTTAGGCCCCTTCACACATAGTACGAATGTGGCTGAATTACGCATGAAGTGCACATGAAGTAGGAATCCTATGCAAAATGTGTAAACCAGTGATGGTAGTGCAGTGGCAAAGTTTCCATCTGGTAAAAGAGTTTATGGGTTCCAATCCCGTTAGTGACATTTTTTTTCTTTTTAACCAGGGTTATTTAACCATGGGGTTCTGTATTGCGTCGCTTTTTATGTATTATTTATATCAACCCAGTGATATTCACTAATTATACAGCTGGTTTTTATTGTGTTGTTCTCCACATCAGTGGCATGATGTGGTGTTGCTGCTCACACTGTGTTCCTGCTTGAAAGACACTGTCGCGTGCGTGACCCATCGCATCGCTTTCGTGCTTGTCGCGCGATGTTTTCGTGGTTCGCTCATACAAGCTGTTTCGCCATGAGTCGCCCTGAGTTGTACATATTCATACTATGTGTGAAGGGGCCCATAAGTTTGACATTGTGTAACTGATGTGGCCAGACAGTCAGGATGCAGTTAGCCAATCAGCAGAAGCTGTATTGCTGTACAAAATTATTCTGTTCTAGATGCCAGTGATAATATGGTCAAATATAAGGAAATTAATATTTTTTAATTCTTACTTGATGACTTTGATTGTTTTTTAATCCACCATGCTACCCGTTTTGTATCCATTGAATGGCAAATCTACTGCTCCGCCCTGATACGAAACAAAAAGACTGTTTCAAAACATCTGGGAAACATCTGTCAAATATTGTCCTCAAACATTCTGTTGTGACTTTAGGAAAACATACATAAAACATCTTACTGAAAATTTTGTTGAGATGTTTCATCAAATGTTTTCAGAACATTTTCAAAACGCATTTTGTAGACAAAACCTTCCTAAAACCAAATTAAACATTTTGGTAAAAATATATATGGAAATTAACCATTTGTTATTTATTTTATGACTTTGATTTTTTTTTTGGGGGGGGGGGGGATCATATAAATACTTCTCTGCCCTCATACAAAACAATATGACTGTTTCAAAACACCTGGGACACGTCTGTGAAACATTCTGTTGTGACCTTAGGAAAGCATACATAGAAGAGCTTACTGAAACGTTCTGAAAACATTTTGTTTAGATGTTTCAGGAAAATGTTTTAAAAAAAATTTCAAAACACATTTTGTAATGTGTTTATGACACACACACACACACACACACACACACACACACACACACACACACACACACACACACACACACACACACACACACACACACACACACACACACACCTCCACTGGAATGTATTTGAAACACTTATACAAAACTACCACTTCTTATTGAACAAAAGAAATTAAATAATGTAACCAATCATCCTTTACAGTGGAATTATTAAAAGTGACATGCATGCAGTGTTGTATAGTAACGAAGTAAAAATACTTCACTACTGTACTTAAGTACGTTTTGGGAGACTTTGTACTTTACTTGAGTTTTTTAAATTCAGCTTACTTTCACTTTTACTTCACTACATTTCCGACCTTAATTGCATACTTCTACTCCGATACATTTTCTATGCACCATGCCGTTACTCGTTACAAAAAACAAACAAACAAACAAACAAACAAACAAAAAACACATGGAAACATACGTCAACCTATACGGATTGTCCGTAAATTATACGGATTTTTCCGAGTTTCAGAGTTATACGGACGTACAAATAAAGTCTTACGGATTATCAGGGTTTGGTCTTCTGCAGCGGGTCTGTAATCAACTGTTTCTGCAGCGCGACTCCACTTTGATGCGTGTGTCATTGAAGCAATGCTTCGAACCACTAGTTCGTTGGTTCTTTGATTCGCTGCTCTTCAGAAACGGCAAGTCCGCTTCTTAACTCATCTCAAAGCCATTAAAATATCCTGAGTCGCTTTCGTGTGGATTAAAGTCACTAACTGGGACTCATGTCTTGTTGCAGTCAAGAAATGTGAATCGTCCTCGCAGCTGTGAGGCTCTCTGCTGAGACAGACAGAGTCCAGTCGGAATTAATAACTTCAAATTGCCGCTTTAAATAAAATGACACCTCTTTCCAAACGCTGTAATACAGAAAATAAACTACAATCGACTAAAACGTTTTTTTTTTTCTTCCCAAAATGAGACGTGCTGTATTCTTTATGAATTAAACGGATGCTGACATACAGCACAGCTATAAGAGCTCAGCTCAGATGTATGGAAAGACATTCATGCCAATAATGTCTGAAAGGAAATGCTTTTGACAAAAACTACAGATTTTGTTTATTCCTATTTATGTCCAGAGATCAAGGATCCACCATGTACAGTTTATTATGTCCAGAGTTTAAAGATCCAATGACCAATTTCATATTTATTTACTTTAAGACTCAATAAAATGTTGTTCAATTCAATTCTAATTTAATGGGCTTATAAAGCGCCAAATCGTCTCAAGGCGCCTCACATAGAACAGTTCAACATAAAATAATTAAAATAAACAAATAAATATTAAAAACTTCAAATACATCATTAAAAACAGAAGTAAAAGATTAAAACAGATAAAAAAATAAAATAAAAAAACTAGTCATAAGAAAGAGAATAAAAATCGGCTTTAAGGCTTGACTTAAAAATGTCCACAGACTCCAACTGCCTCACTGTCGCAGGAAGACCGTTCCACAGAGCGGGTGCACAATAAGAAAAAGCTCTTTGACCTGCAGACATAGAAAACCTGTAAAGCCTATTTTAGTACACAAAAAAAATCACAAGAGGTATAGATAAGGGAACTGATAAGGAATCAGAACGATAAGCGGAATCAATAATGGTATCTATCAATAAAATCTTATCGATACCCATCCCTAATAAACACAGGGGTGAAGTCGAGGATCATCGACATGCCTGTCTGCAACATCGGCACTGGCGAGGCAGTTTTCGATACACTTTTTCGATACACAATTTCGATGAAGTTCTGAGGTATGTTTTATTTTCTTCATTATATTCGATTTATTTTTCATGATTTTATTAATGTATTTCCATTAGTGACACACAGTTCTTGTTTCTGTAAAAAAATAGCAAAATTTGACACATTCAGTTCTATAAAATTCAGCTTGACGCATGAATACGACCTCTATTGTTTGAAATTCAACTGTGAAGGAAATACTAATGATCCTGACTTTAATGTCATTGTGGCAACTCAGAATATGTGGACAAAAACCCAGTTATGTGATATCGCTATGCGGTTGTGTTATAAGGATTTTGTGTTGATTTTATGGATTTTCTCACTTGGTTATACAGGTGGACCCTCAAAGGGGTTGACATGTATGCGAAAAAAGTCGTGTTTTCACCCAGAGACACCAATGATTACGAGTGACTGCAACAAAGTCAGGCCGATTTGTCATGAGGCATGTCCGGTAGGCTTTTTTGCAGTTGCGCACTTGGGGGGTGTTTGTCAGGAAAATGATCATTTCTCTACATTGATTACAGACCTGCAGTGGGTCTGTAATCAACTTTTCTGCAGCACGGCTTTGCTTTGAACCTTGAACCAGTCGAATCAGTGATTCGCAGATCGAAGCAGTGCTTTGATCTACGATTCGTGGAGTCATTGTTTTTCCCCAGGAACACCCTGAAGTGCATGTCTTTGAGTAATATTTAATATTTTTATGTTAAACTGACCTGTTATGGTCTTCTGAAACAGTTGATAGATGTATTTTATAACTTAAAAATGGGGCCGATGTTAATGCATTAGCATGTTATGGCATTTTCAGTATTAAAGTTAGCAATAAGCTGTTTGCATCAGCACGTTTGTGTTGATTTGTTTTCTCTATAATTAATGGCTCAGCGTTCGTTGTCGTAAAAGAGTCAAATTGTAATTTTTTTTAAATTAATTTTATTCATATATTAATAATAATAGCAAAAACAATAATAGTGTACATAATAGACAATAATAGTCAATAATAATAGACTAATAATGTTACAATACAATTTTAGAGAAAGAGACAAAAAGAACCTAATGAAACAAAACACACAGAAAAGATAAAACCATGTAACAATGAAAATAACTATAAATAACTGTTTCCTGTGCATGCCCGTATATAGAGGGGGTTCAGGGGGTTCACCCGACTTCCACCCCCCTGAGAATTCTGCTGATTTTTTCTGCTGATTTTTTTCTGATCTGGATATCAATGTTATGTATTTCTTTTCATTGATAATAAGCAACAAGCACTAACTGTTACACAGCTATTATCACACACCCTCAAGTTTCAATTTCCTCTGCCAGAGTAATCCCTTAAGTGATGAAAGGGGAAACTGCTAGATAAACTTTTCCCATGGGGGTTGAGAATTTTTGCTCCCTGGTCCCTATCCTCCTCTGATATCAAACAGATTAGTAGGCTTGTAAATACCCATGTAGACACACAATTACACTTGTCTGGTTTGTAAAAACATGTTTGTATGTATACGCTGAGAAATAAAGGGAGCTTCTCCTTCATGTTGCAAATACTGTAAAGGTGCAAATATTCGCGTGGGATTTATTATGTGAATTTCGCAAGTTAAACAAGGTCGCCAAATTAAATACTGCTATTTTAATACATAACGTACATATACGTACATATTCATAATGTAAACACGAATATTAATACCGCTCTGTTAGAAAACTATCCGACCTTTTTATTTTTTGCAAAAACTATATGGATTTGAATCATGTGCGCTTGCATCAGCCAAGCTTGAACCTTCGTGCGCATGTGTCAGTTTTTTCACGCCTGTCGGTTGCGTCATTCGCAACCGACAGGCAGGTATAAAGGTTGCATTAATGTTATCTTGGTTCTTCCTGGGTGGTTCTTATGGCAACTGATCCAATCCCAAGCAAGGACTATTTGTATATAAAAATGTATTTCCTAAAATTATACATTTTGGGTTTCAAATGTAAGTAAGTAAGTAAGTAAGTAAGCTTTATTTATAAAGCGCATTTCACAGACCAGGGTCACAAAGCGCTGCACATGTTGGGAAGGTGTAGTGACACGGACCCACAACAGGGGGCGTTAATGAACGGACAATGGATGAGCCAAAAAGTAACAATTTAATGTTGTGAATTGCACAACGGAATACAGACAATAACAATAGAGGAGTACAGTCAATCGTATACAAGGTGACGTGTGGGCAGGCTCGAGGATAGAAGACGTCTGTCCAGAGAAGAGCCGGATCCCACACGGCTTCCACCGCCAGTGGATCTGAAGAACACCGGAGCCGCCAAGTCCCGAGTCCCAGGTGGCCACCGTCTCCAGCTGTCAGACCAGGTACTGCTGGCAGAAACAGAAACAGTTAATGGTGGGTGTGTGAAGACACACCAAGTAATCGTCCCTTGATTAGTTCCTCTGGGAGGGAGAACCTCCACCTCCAGAAACAGTTTCATCCGTGCAGCTCCTGTCAGTCTCTTCCCTGGATGGAGTGAGAGGCGAAGAACGTCGCACTCCCACTATCCGCCAATCCAGCTTCAGACTTAGTCCACAGGAATACGGCTGCACACAGAACAATGTTTAGTTACAATAATCACAGCAGAGAAGGTTACCTCGATTGGTAGCTGATTTCTCGGCGAGGAAGTGGAGTTGCAGTCCGGCTTTTATGGTGATGAGTTGAAGGAGTGACAGCTGGTGCTGATAAGTGACAGTTGTCACTCCCAGCGGCTCCGACGCCCTCTCGTGCTTGAAGCCCGCACTCCAAGCAGGGCACCATCTGGTGGTGGTGGGCCAGCAGTACCTCCTCTTCAGCGGCCCACACAACAGGACCCCCCCCTCAACGGGCACCTCCTGGCGCCCGACCAGGCTTGTCCGGGTGCCGGGTGTAGAAATCAGCCAGGAGGGCCGGGTCCAGGATGAAGCTCCTCTTCACCCAGGAGCGTTCTTCGGGTCCATATCCCTCCCAGTCCACTAAGTACTGGAACCCACAGCCCTTCCGACGGATGTCCAGGAGCCGGCGCACAGTCCAATCCGGCTCCATTGTCGTTTAACCGCTTGGGGCAGTTCCTCTGTAGATTCTCACTCGAACCACAGAAAAAACACTCCCCGTGGGCCAGCCTCCGTTGTCTGTTATTTGATTTCACTTTGGCCCTGCTCGTGTCCATAGCTTCATCAGCAGGGGGAGCTGTTGCCACACGGGAGTCACGGGCTGTGGAGCGTGGGGAAGACGGCACCCTTTCGGACCCGGAAAGAAGAGGGACGGCTCGTGCCCGGCCACGTCCCCCGCCCTGCTCCCGACGGTGTTCCTCTAATCGGTTATCTAATCGTATAACCAGATCAACAAGCCCATCGAAATCCCGCGGTTCGTCCTTAGCCAGAAGATGCTCCTTCAGGACCGGAGATAGTCCATTTACGAGGGCAGCGCGGAGCGCAACGTTGTTCCAGCCGGACCTCGCTGCCGCGATGCGGAAGTCGACTGTGTACTCCGCTGCACTCCGACGCCCCTGTCTGATTGACAGCAGCAAGTTAGATGCAGATTCGCCTCTATGAGGGTGATCAAAAACCTGTTTGAACTCCCTCACAAACCCAGTATACGTCGTTAGGAGCTGTGAATTCTGCTCCCAAAGTGCCGTAGCCCAGGCGCGTGCCTCTCCTCGAAGCAAATTTATTACGTAAGCCATCCGGCTGGCGTCTGACTCGTACATGACGGGACGCTGTGAAAAGACGAGCGAGCACTGCATTAAGAAGTCCGCGCACGTCTCGACACAGCCTCCGTACGGCTCCGGAGGGCTTATGTAAGCTTCATGGGATGGTGGGGGGGGTCGTTGACCGACCAGCGGAATGTCTGTTTCAGGCCTCCGGTCAGCAGGAGGAGGTGCTGCAGCAGCGCCCTGAGCCTGCGCTTCCACCTTGGCGGTGAGAGCCTCCATCCTCCGATTGAGGATCACATTCTGCTCGGTGACTAAGTCCAGCCGAGCAGTGAAAGCGGTTTAAGATTTGCTGCAGCTCACCTAACACGCCTCCTGCTGACGCCTGTTCACCTCGCTCTTCCATTGGCTGTTCAAGCGATGGTTGATGCCCCTCGGGATCCATGACGCTGGCCGAGAAATCCTGTTGGGAAGGTGTAGTGACACGGACCCACAACAGGGGCGTTAATGAACGGACAATGGATGAGCCAAAAAGTAACAATTTAATGTTGTGAATCGCACCACAGAATACAGACAATAACAATAGAGGAGTACAGTCAATCGTATACAAGGTGACGTGTGGGCCAGCTCGAGGATAGAAGACGTCTGTCCAGAGAAGAGCCGGATCCCACACGGCTTCCACCGCCAGCGGATCTGAAGAACAAGTCAAGTCCTGAGTCCCAAGTGGCCACCGTCTCCAGCTGTCAGACCAGGTACTGCTGGCAGAAACAGAAACAGTTAATGGTGGGTGTGTGAAGACCCACCCAGTAATCGTCCCTTGATTAGTTCCTCCGAGAGGGAGAACCTCCACCTCCA
Source organism: Thalassophryne amazonica (assembly GCF_902500255.1). Taxonomy (NCBI): domain Eukaryota; kingdom Metazoa; phylum Chordata; class Actinopteri; order Batrachoidiformes; family Batrachoididae; genus Thalassophryne; species Thalassophryne amazonica. Next base: position 86,190,717 of record NC_047109.1, read on the forward strand.
GAAACAGTTTCACCCATGCAGCTCCTGTCAGTCTCTTCCCGGGATGGAGTGAGAGGCGAAGAACGTCGCAGTCCCGCTATCCACCAGTCCAGCTTCAGACTTGGTCCACAGGAATACGGCTGCACACAGAACAATGTTTAGTTACAATAATCACCGCAGAGAAGGTTACCTCGATTGATAGCTGATTTCTCGGCGAGGAGGTGGAGTTGCAGTCCGGCTTTTATGGTGATGAGTTGAAGGAGTGACAGCTGGTGCTGATAAGTGACAGCTGTCACTCCCAGTGGCTCCGACGCCCTCTCGTGCTTGAAGCCCGCACTCCAAGCAGGGCGCCATCTGGTGGTGGTGGGCCAGCAGTACCTCCTCTTCAGCGGCCCACACAACAGCACATGGCATACAAAAATAATCTAAAAATAACACGAAAACAATAAAATACAATATTAGGCTAAAAAGCTAACTTAAAGAAATGCGTCTTTAGTTGCCTTCTAAAAGTATCTATACAGTCCAGAGAACGAAGGGCACAGGGAAGCTCATTCCAGAGGCTAGGCACCACCACTTTAAAAGATCTGTCCCCGCGAGTTTTAAAACGGGTCCGAGGAACCATCAACAGGTTCTGATTGGACGACCTGAGGCTCCTGGAGGAAGCATAAGGCTGGATCAGGTCCCTGATGTACTCCGGTGCCTGTCCATGCAAAGCTCTAAAAGTCAATACCAGGATTTTGTAATGAATCCTGTAGGAGACAGGCAGCCAATGCAAAGTATTAAGGATAGGAGTAATATGGTCCCTCCTGCGGGTGTGGGTAAGCAGGCGCGCAGCAGAATTTTTCACAACCTGCAGGCGGGCCAACTCCTTCTTATTCAGACAGGTGAAAAGACTGTTACAATAATCCAAACACGATGAGACGAACGCATGAACAATCATCTCCAGCTCTTTTAAAGTCACCATCTTAAGGAGCTTAGAGATGTTCCGAATTTGGAAAAAACAGTTCTTAACCAGATAATTTGTGTGCTGCTCCAGAGACATCCCTCCATCCAAAATGACACCCAGGTTACGCAGACTGCTTTTAACCGTGCAGCTTAAGCTACCGAGATGCTGCTTAATTCCAGGTACAGCACTATCTGGTGCTACAATCAGATTCTCAGTCTTATTGGAGTTTAACTGCAGACTGTTCTCAGTGAGCCATTCCGTAATTTTGGCCAAACAATTTGTGAGAGAGCAGAGTTTCTGTGGCTCAGTTGTCTTAAAAGAGCAGTACAGCTGCAGATCATCAGCATACAAATGATAGGACACATCACTGAACTGCTGGATCAACTTGCTGAGAGGAAGGAGATACCATGAGAACAAAACAGGTCCCAAGACCGATCCCTGCGGCACACCCCACAGAAGAGCTGCAGATTCCAACACTGCATTGCCCACCATCACACTAAAAGGTCTACCAGTCAGGTAAGAGGTAAACCACTCTAAAACACAACCTGACATTCCAACCAAATCCCGCAATCTGTTTATCAGAATGCCATGGTCAATGGTATCAAACGCCGAAGACAGATCAAGCACAATCAGCACAGAATATTTGCCAGTGTCAGCTGCCATCATCATGTCACTAGACACCTTCAACAGGGCTGTTTCAGTAGAATGAAACTCACGGTACCCAGATTGAAAAGTGTCATGGGATGTTGTTAGCCTGCAAAAACGATCTCAACTGAACACAGACTACCTTTTCCAAGACTTTGGCCAAGAAAGGGGTTTTAGATATTGGCCTAAAGTTCTTGAGTTCTGTAGAATCCAATCCAGCTTTCTTTAACTGTGGTTCCACAATGGCATGTTTAAAATAACAGGGAAACACACCACTCGACAAAGACATATTAAACATTTTAGCAATGTAGGGCCCGATGGAGTCAAATACATTCACAAACAGTTTAAATGGAAGAACATCCAAAATACCAGAGGATGGCTTCATTTTATTCATGATGGTTGAGATGTCCTCTACAGTAACAGGCTCAAATGAGGCCCAGCACTGAGTGGGAGGTTCCCAGTGCTGGGGACCATGGCATGGAGGCAGGTTGTCCTTTATAACTCTAACCTTATCAATAAAGAAATCCAGGAACTCCTCACAACTAGTTTTAGAGATAACAGCAGTGACAGCAGCAGATGACACAAGAGAGCTGATTGTGTCAAAAAGCACTTTAGGATTTCTTTTATTGGAGGCAATCAGGCGATTAAAATAACTCGTCCTGGCCTCCTCTATCATCTTATTTAAGGAAGATTTTAAGTCTCTTAAATGTAGCCTGTGAACCTCCAGTTTTGTTAACTTCCATAAGCGTTCAATCTGGCGACATGTTCTCCTTAGAGTCATAATCCCATCATTTATCCAAGGACAGAAACTTTCACGAGGAGCTTTACTAGCCTTAAGTGGTGCCACTTGATCCAAGATAGTGGCACAGTGGCTATTAAAGCTATTCATGAAACAATCAGTTTCAGTGAGATCATTAAAAAGTAAAGGGTTGAACTTATCACAGAAAAGCGTAGCTGTTGTGATAATTCTCCTTTCTGCCTTAGTAGAAACAGGTCGAGGCTCAGATGGCACCATCAAATCAAAGAAAACACAACAATGATCACTCAGAAGAACATCCTCCACACATACATTGGTAATTTCCAGGCCTGGTGCAAAAACCAGATCCAACGTGTGACCCTTGTTGTGAGTGGGACCTGACACATACTGTTTAAAATTAAAAGCCTCTGTCATAGATATAAGCTCTCTTGCTGAAGTGGAAGTATCAACATATCAACATCAATCTGGAAATTAAAATCACCCAAAATTAAGACCTTTTCCAATCTAATTATAGACGATAAAAAGTCAGTAAAAGCCTTAAGAAAAGTCCCAGCAGGGCCAGGAGGTCGATAGATCAAAATACTATAAAATTTATGTGAGGAATGAACTTCCGTCATGAGCGCCTCAAAAGAGGGGGCGTGGCTTGTATCCGACAGTCTGCATGTGTACCGGTCCCGGTGCACAGCAGCCAGTCCTCCCCCCGCGCGACAGGGGCGGGCCTTACCCACTGCTAAGCAACCTGCAGGACAGAGCTCATTTAAATGGATGCATTCATTTTCCCCTCTGCCATGTTTCTGTGAGGAAAAGAAAGTCCAAGTTTTTCCTGACAAAAGCTCATTAATGGAGAACGCTTTATTTGAAATAGAGCGCGCATTCAATAATCCAATCCGACTCAACAATGAGGCGGTAGTCGAGTCCGCTGAGCACAGCGGGATAGGCCTGCAGACATCTCCACGGTCACGTGAGGCACCGCTGTACCAGCGAAACCCACGCTGCTCCTGAGATGTAAACACAGAAAGCAGGGGCGGACCCGGGACCCAAGCGACTCGTTCATCAGGGACCCAGTGATGTCCAGGCTGAGTCCTGCAACACAGAGGAGTGGTGGGATGCGTGAACAGGGCCGCACCGCCAGCCGTATGGCCTTGCAAGAGTGGAACTGGGCAAAGCCACCTGTAGCTTCGGTATCCACGAGCTGCACGCCACACTCCTTGTCTGATCCGAACCTGGACACCCGCTCTGCAGCCTCTTCTCCTCTTTTTCGGACTACCTGGACGTCGCCACAACATCAGGTATTCCCGTGAGGAGGGGGAACACACAAACGGAGGTGGGAAAGTTTGCTTGTAGCTATCCCAGTCATGAAAGAGGCATTCCATTGTCTCTTTAATTTTAAAAAGAGAATCGCGATCATAAATGTATATTGCACTCACGCAATCACTATCCGTCAAAGCTGATATGACAGCACACACAATCAGGAAAATAACAGAAAAACGACATGGTAACAGGAAAGCAGCAGCCGGAACACACACAGGCGCCATCTTGTCTGAGGTGCAAACTGACACTCACTAGCACATGACAAAGTTTGATCTGGATCTGATGAAATTTATGTAGCTTTTTACACCTCGAAATCCTCAAAAAACTTCTGCTTCGGGGGCTTCGCCCCCCCTGAGCCCCCCACGAGGGCATTGCCCCTCGACCCCACCGGGTGCTCTGCAGCCCACTGGACCCCCAACTCAAAGATTTGAACCCCCCCTTTCACATTCCTATATACGGCCCTGCTGTGAACACCTAGTGAGTAGCCTACTCTCATTTAGGTTTTGAAACCTTGTTTCTGAAGTGTTTTTGTGTGATGTGCACAATTTTCCGTATTTTGACTAATACTACCAGCCATTTACGAGCCTAGATAAACTTTGTAATATTAAAAAAATCAGTCCGTTTTTGATTATTAACATTTACTTGTACTTTTACTTTCAATACTTGAGTACATTTAGTTGTACGTTACTTGTCATACTTAAGTACAATAAATACAAGATACTTTAAGACTTTACTTCAAGTGACTTGAACTTCTTCTTCTTCTTCTTCTTCTTCTTTGTCTTTAGGCTGTTCCTGTTAGGGGTCGCCACAGCAGATCAATCGTTTCCATCTCACCCTGTCCTCTGTATCTTCCTCTGTCACACCAACCACCTGCATGTCCTCTCTCAGCACATCCATGAACCTCCTCTTTGGTCTCCCTCTTCTCCTCCTGCCTGGTGGCTCCATCCTCAGCATCCTTCTCCCTATATACCCTGGGTCCCTCCTCTGCACATGTCCAAACCATCTCAATCTCGCCTCTCTGACTTTGTCTCCAAACCGTCCCACCTGAGCTGTCCCTCTGATATGTTCATTCCTAATCTTGTCCATTCTTGTCACTCCCAAAGAGAATCTCAACATCTTCAGCTCTGCCACCTCCAGCTCTGCCTCCTGTCTTTTTGTTAGTGCCACTGTCTCTAAACCATACAACATAGCTGGTCTCACTACTGTTTTGTAAACTTTCCCCTTCACTCTTGCTGATATTCTTTGGTCACAAATCACTCCTGCCGCCTTTCTCCACCCACTCCACCCTGCCTGCACTCTCTTCTTCACCTCTCTACGACACTCTCCATTACTTTGAACAGTTGACCCCAAATATTTAAACTCATCTACTTTCACCACTTCTACTCCTTGTAACTGCACTATTCCAGTGGGCTCCCTCTCATTTACACACATGTACTCAGTCTTGCTTCTACTGACTTTCATTCCCCTTCTCTCCAAAGCATATCTCCACTTCTCCAGACTAGACTCAACTTGCTCTCTACTCTCACTACAGATCACAATGTCATCTGCAAACATCATAGTCCATGGGGACTCCTGTCTGATCTCATCTGTCAACCTGTCCATCACCACTGCAAACAAGAAAGGACTCAGAGCTGATCCTTGGTGTAATCCCACCTCCACCTTGAATGAGTCTGTCATTCTGACTGCGCATCTCACCGCTGTCACACTATACTTGTACATGTCCTGCACTACCCTAACATACTTCTCTGCCACTCCAGACTTCCTCATACAATGCCACAACTCTTCTCTTGGCACCCTATCATAAGCTTTTTCTAAGTCCACAAACACACAATATAACTCTTTCTGTCCTTCTCTGTACTTTTCCAACAGTATTCTCAGAGCAAACATTGCATCTGTAGTGCTCTTTCTCGGCATGAAACCATATTGCTGCTCACAGATCTTCACCTGTTTTCTAAGCCTAGCTTCTACTACTCTTTCCCATAACTTCATGCTGTGGCTGATCAGCTTTATGCCTCTGTAGTTACTGCAGCTCTGCACATCACGCTTGTTCTTGAAAATAGGAACCAGCACACTTCGTCTCCACTCCTCAGGCATCCTCTCACTTTCCAAGATTTTATTAAACAATCTGGTTAGAAACTCTACTGCCATCTCTCCTAGACATTTCCATGCCTCCATTGGAATGTCATCTGGACCAACTGCCTTTCCACTCTTCATCCTCTTCATAGCAGCCCTCACTTCTTCCTTGCTAATCTCTTTTACTTCCTGATTTACTCTCACCACATCATCCAGCCTTTTCTCTCGCTCATTTTCTTTATTCATCAACTCTTCGAAATATTCCCTCCACCTTCTCAGCACACACTCCTCACTTGTCAGCACATTACCATGTGCATCTTTTACCACCCTAACCTGCTGCACATACTTTCCAGCTCTGTCCCTTTGTCTGGCCAATCGGTACAAGTCCTTTTCTCCTTCCTTACTATTCAACTTCTTGTACAGCTCGCAATATGCCTTTTCCTTTGCTTTTGCCACTTCTCTTCTCGCCTTACACCGCATCTCCTTGTACTCCTGTCTACTTTCTTCATCTCTCCGACTATCCCAAAACTTTTTCGCCAACCTCTTTCTCCTTATGCTTTCCTGGACCTCTTCATTCCACCACCAAGTCTCGTTGTCTTCCTTCCACTGTCCAGATGTCATACCCAGTACTGCCCTAGCTGTCTCCCTCACCACATCTGCAGTACTCTTCCAGTTGTCCAAAATTGCTTCCCCTCCAACTAGTGCTTCTCTCACCTGCTCGCTAAATTTCACACAACAGTCTTCCTCCTTCAGCTTCCACCATCTGATCCTTTGTTGAGCTCTCACTCTCTTCTTCTTCTTTACCTCTAAAGTCATCCTACAAACAACCATCCTATGCTGTCTAGTGACACTCTCTCCTGGTACCACCTTACAGTCTGTGATTTCTTTAGCTTGCATCTCCTATAAAGAATGTAGTCCACCTGTGTGCACCTTCCTCCACTTTTATATGTTACCCTGTGCTCCTCCCTTTTCTTAAAGTAGGTATTCACCACAGCCATTTCCATCCTTTTTGCAAAATCAACTACCATCTGTCCTTCCCCATTCCTATCCTTGATACCATATCTACCTAGATAACGATTTGTTTCACAGTGTAATCTTCACATGCCTTAACTAAAGCACTCCCTCTGCTGAATCACCTCTAAATTATTTACACATTATTCACTTTGTGTGTTTTTAGGAATCCGCTAGCTTAGCGCAGCTACTAGCTCTTAGCCGGTTTAGCATGGCGGCTTCTCCTGTCTCTCCCGCACGTTTCTGCTCTGGGTGTGAAATGTTTAGTTATTCCTCGGCCTCCTTTAGCAGTAATGGTACTTGTAATAAGTGTAGCTTATTCGTAGCTTTGGAGGCCAGGCTGGGCGAATTGGAGACTCGGCTCCGCACCATGGAAAATTCTACAGCTAGGCAGGCCCCTGTCGTCGGTGCGGACCAAGGTAGCTTAGCCGCTGTTAGATTCCCTCTGGCAGATTCCGAGCAGGCGGGAAAGCAGGCCGACTGGGTGACTGTGAGGAGGAAGCGTAGTTCTAAACAGAAGCCCCGTGTACACCGCCAACCCGTTCACATTTCTAACCGTTTTTCCCCACTCGACGACACACCCACCGAGGATCAAACTCTGGTTATTGGCGACTCTGTTTTGAGAAATGTGAAGTTAGCGACAGCAGCAACCATAGTCAATTGTCTTCCGGGGGCCAGGACAGGCGACATTGAAGGAAATTTGAAACTGCTGGCTAAGGCTAAGCATAAATTTGGTAAGATTGTAATTCACGTCGGCAGTAATGACACCTGGTTACGCCAATCGGAGGTCACTAAAATTAACATTGAATCGGTGTGTATCTTTGCAAAAGCAATGTCGGACTCTGTAGTTTTCTCTGGGCCCCTCCCCAATCGGACCGGGAGTGACATGTTTAGCCGCATGTTCTCCTTAAATTGCTGGCTGTCTGAGTGGTGTCCAAAAAATGAGGTGGGCTTCATAGATAATTGGCAAAGCTTCTGGAGAAAACCTGGTCTTGTTAGGAGAGACGGCATCCATCCCACTTTGGATGGAGCAGCTCTAATTTCTAGAAATCTGGCCAATTTTCTTAAATCCTCCAAACCCTGACTATCCAGGGTTGGGACCAGGAAGCAGAGTTGTAGTCTTACACACCTCTCTGCAGCTTCTCTCCCCCTGCCATCCCCTCATTACCCCATCCCCGTAGAGACGGTGCCTGCTCCCAGACCACCAATAACCAGCATAAAAATTCAAAAAGAAAAAATAATATAGCACCTTCAACTGCACCACAGACTAAAACAGTTAAATGTGGTCTATTAAACATTAGGTCTCTCTCTTCTAAGTCCCTGTTAGTAAATGATATAATAATTGATCAACATATTGATTTATTCTTACAGAATCCTGGTTACAGCAGGATGAATATGTTAGTTTAAATGAGTCAACTCCCCCGAGTCACACTAACTGCCAGAATGCTCGTAGCACGGGCCGAGGCGGAGGATTAGCAGCAATCTTCCATTCCAGCTTATTAATTAATCAAAAACCCAGACAGAGCTTTAATTCATTTGAAAGCTTGACTCTTAGTCTTGTCCATCCAAATTGGAAGTCCCAAAAAACAGTTTTATTTGTTATTATCTATCGTCCACCTGGTCATTACTGTGAGTTTCTCTGTGAATTTTCAGACCTTTTGTCTGACTTAGTGCTTAGCTCAGATAAGATAATTATAGTGGGCGATTTTAACATCCACACAGATGCTGAGAATGACAGCCTCAACACTGCATTTAATCTATTATTAGACTCAATTGGCTTTGCTCAAAATGTAAATGAGTCTACCCACCACTTTAATCATATCTTAGATCTTGTTCTGACTTACGGTATGGAAATTGAAGACTTAACAGTATTCCCTGAAAACTCCCTTTTGTCTGATCATTTCTTAATAACATTTACATTTACTCTGATGGACTACCCAGCAGTGGGGAATAAGTTTCATTACACTAGACGTCTTTCAGAAAGCGCTGTAACTAGGTTTAAGGATATGATTCCTTCTTTATGTTCTCTAATGCCATATACCAACACAGTGCAGAGTAGCTACCTAAACTCTGTAAGTGAGATAGAGTATCTCGTCAATAGTTTTACATCCTCATTGAAGACAACTTTGGATGCTGTAGCTCCTCTGAAAAAGAGAGCTTTAAATCAGAAGTGCCTGACTCCGTGGTATAACTCACAAACTCGCAGCTTAAAGCAGATAACCCGTACGTTGGAGAGGAAATGGCGTCTCACTAATTTAGAAGATCTTCACTTAGCCTGGAAAAAGAGTCTGTTGCTCTATACAAAAGCCCTCCGTAAAGCTAGGACATCTTACTACTCATCACTAATTGAAGAAAATAAGAACAACCCCAGGTTTCTTTTCAGCACTGTAGCCAGGCTGACAAAGAGTCAGAGCTCTATTGAGCCGAGTATTCCTTTAACTTTAACTAGTAATGACTTCATGATTTTCTTTGCTAATAAAATTTTAACTATTAGAGAAAAAATTACTCATAACCATCCCAAAGACGTATCGTTATCTTTGGCTGCTTTCAGTGATGCCGGTATTTGGTTAGACTCTTTCTCTCAGATTGTTCTGTCTGAGTTATTTTCATTAGTTACTTCATCCAAACCATCAACATGTCTTTTAGACCCCATTCCTACCAGGCTGCTCAAGGAAGCCCTACCATTATTTAATGCTTTGATCTTAAATATGATCAATCTATCTTTATTAGTTGGCTATGTACCACAGGCTTTTAAGGTGGCAGTAATTAAACCATTACTTAAAAAGCCATCACTTGACCCAGCTACCTTAGCTAATTATAGGCCAATCTCCAACCTTCCTTTTCTCTCAAAAATTCTTGAAAGGGTAGTTGTAAAACAGCTAACTGATCATCTGCAGAGGAATGGTCTATTTGAAGAGTTTCAGTCAGGTTTTAGAATTCATCATAGAACAGAAACAGCATTAGTGAAGGTTACAAATGATCTTCTTATGGCCTCAGACAGTGGACTCATCTCTGTGCTTGTTCTGTTAGACCTCAGTGCTGCTTTTGATACTGTTGACCATAAAATTTTATTACAGAGATTAGAGCATGCCATTGGTATTAAAGGCACTGCGCTGCGGTGGTTTGAATCATATATATCTAATAGATTACAATTTGTTCATGTAAATGGGGAATCTTCTTCACAGACTAAGGTTAATTATGGAGTTCCACAAGGTTCTGTGCTAGGACCAATTTTATTCACTTTATACATGCTTCCCTTAGGTAGTATTACTGCTTTTTTTGCATTTACGCAATATCTCTAAAATTAGAAAGGTCTTGTCTCAGAGTGATACTGAAAAAACTAATTCATGCATTTATTTCCTCTAGGCTGGACTATTGTAATTCATTATTATCAGGTTGTCCTAAAAGTTCCCTGAAAAGCCTTCAGTTAATTCAAAATGCTGCAGCTAGAGTACTAACGGGGACTAGAAGGAGAGAGCATATCTCACCCATATTGGCCTCTCTTCATTGGCTTCCTGTTAATTCTAGAATAGAATTTAAAATTCTTCTTCTTACTTATAAGGTTTTGAATAATCAGGTCCCATCTTATCTTAGGGACCTCATAGTACCATATCACCCCAATAGAGCGCTTCGCTCTCAGACTGCAGGCTTACTTGTAGTTCCTAGGGTTTGTAAGAGTAGAATGGGAGGCAGAGCCTTCAGCTTTCAGGCTCCTCTCCTGTGGAACCAGCTCCCAATTCAGATCAGGGAGACAGACACCCTCTCTACTTTTAAGATTAGGCTTAAAACTTTCCTTTTTGCTAAAGCTTATAGTTAGGGCTGGATCAGGTGACCCTGAACCATCCCTTAGTTATGCTGCTATAGACTTAGACTGCTGGGGGGTTCCCATGATGCACTGAGTGTTTCTTTCTCTTTTTGTCTGTATGCACCACTCTGCATTTAATCATTAGTGATTGATCTCTGCTCCCCTCCACAGCATGTCTTTTTCCTGGTTCTCTCCCTCAGCCCCAACCAGTCCCAGCAGAAGACTGCCCCTCCCTGAGCCTGGTTCTGCTGGAGGTTTCTTCCTGTTAAAAGGGAGTTTTTCCTTCCCACTGTTGCCACGTGCTTGCTCACAGGGGGTTGTTTTGACCGTTGAGGTTTTTACGTAATTATTGTATGGCCTTGCCTTGCAGTGTGGAGCGCCTTGGGGCAGCTGTTTGTTGTGATTTGGCGCTATATAAATAAAACTGATTGATTGATATCTGCCCATTACTTCCTCATCACCTCTGTTCCCTTCACCAACATGCCCATTGAAGTCTGCTCCTATCACCACTCTTTCATGCTTGGGCACACTCTCCACCACCTCATCTAACACACTCCAGAAATCTTCTTTCTCCTTCATCTCACAACCTACCTGTGGGGCATATGCACTGATGATATTCATCATCACCCCTTCAATTTCCAACTTCACACTCATCACCCTGTCAGACACTCGCTTAACCTCCAACACACTTTTAACATACTCTTCCTTTAAAATGACCCCAACACCATTTCTCTTCCTGTCCTCACCATGGTACAATAACTTGTACCCACCGCCGATGCTCCTGCTGTTACTTCCCTTCCACTTTGTCTCTTGCACACACAATATGTCTACCTTTCTCCTTTCCATCATATCAGCCAGCTCTCTCCCTTTACCAGTCATACTACCAACATTCAAAGTCCCCACTGTCATTTCCACCCTTCTAGTTTTCTTCTTCTCCCGCTGTTCGTGGCAACGTTTTCCTCCTCTTCTTTGTCGTCGTCTTCGCCCAGCAGTAGCCCAATTTCCACCGGCACCCTGTTGGGCAATAGCACCGGTGGTGGAAGTTGTTAACCCGGGCCGCGACCGATCCGGTATGGGAATTCGATTCTGAGTCTGCATAGTTGGGTTGGCTTGTTTTACGCCGGATGCCCTTCCTGACGCAACCCTCCTCATTTATCCGGGCTTGGGACCGGCACTCAGAATGTACTGGCTGCACACCCCATGTGGCTGAGTTTGTCTTGAACTTCTACCAAATTAATTTTTTTAATGGGTATCTGTACTTTTACTTAAGTGTGATTTTCCGGTACTCTGTACAACACTGCATGCATTGTGTATTTTTTTATTTACTTCTCACAGACTTGTAAATATTCTGCTAGCAGTATCAACATGATCATCATTACTGCCAGATACAGCTGTGCTTTCCAGCCCAAAAGCTGTTTATAAAACAACAAAACCCACCAAAACAAAGACAAAGCTAAACAAATTTAAAAATATGAATTATTTAATATATACCTATTTTATATATATAATATTTTAACAAAATATAAATACATATTAAGTTAACCAGTTGCTTTGTTGATGCATACATAACAATCCTACAGCAGCAAACTGTTTGCAACAAACCAAATTGACCTGCCTTGCCACGCCTCCCCTGCAGTACCTCCAACTTGCCTGCACTTTGGGAACCACTGTTTTAAGTGAACATAAATAGCAAGAATATGCATTTTGCTCAAAGTGTCTATCTATCTATCTATCTATCTATCTATCTATCTATCTATCTATCTATCTATCTATCTATCTATCTATCTATCTATCTATCTATCTATCTATCTATCTATCTATCTATCTATCTATCTATCTATCTATCTATCTATCTATCTATCTATCTATCTATCTATCTATCTATCTATCTATCTATCTATCTATCTATCAAGCAATGTGCATTTACAAAGTGTGTGATTAATCGTTCAACAAAGAAATGCTGAACTGACAATACCAGTTATGTGTCACTGGAAAACACGACCAAAGAGATGGGAATGAGGGAGTGTGTGTATGTGTAGAGACATCATAAACCTGATGAACGATTCACTTCCTCATACACCTTGAAACCGACTTCAAGTACAGACTGACTGCCAATTCAGCATCTACACAAGGTATGATATGATATACACATTGAATAAATACAATCCAACACTGGTTTTAACTTTAAATTCCCTATATTGCTGACTTTTTTTTCTATTAGATGGCATTTTTGCTTCTCCTGCTGATGCTGACAGCATGTGCTGCTGTTCCTCAAGGTAGAAAATCCTGGATTTTTACCTCCACCAACAAACTTGGAAGTTATCACCCATTTGTTTGTCTGTCTGTTTGTGAACAGCCTGGAGCCCACAATTTTTCATACACTCAATAAAAATATAAACGCAACACTTTTGGTTTTGCTCCCATTTTGTATGAGATGAACTGAAAGATCTAAAACTTTTTCTACATACACAATATCACCATTTCCCTCAAATATTGTTCACAAACCAGTCTAAATCTGTGATAGTGAGCACTTCTCCTTTGCTGAGATAATCCATCCCACCTCACAGGTGTGCCATATCAAGATACTGATTAGACACCATGATTAGTGCACAGGTGTGCCTTAGACTGCCCACAATAAAAGGCCACTCTGAAAGGTGCAGTTTTGTTTCATGGGGGGGGGGGGGGGGGGGATACCAGTCAGTATCTGGTGTGACCACAATTTGCCTCATGCAGTGCAACACATCTCCTTTGCATCATCCGTGAAGAGAACACCTCTCCAACGTGCCAAACACCAGCGAATGTGAGCATTTGCCCACTCAAGTCGGTTACGACGACGAACTGGAGTCAGGTCGAGACCCCGATGAAGACGACGAGCATGCAGATGAGCTTCCCTGAGACGGTTTCTGACAGTTTGTGCAGAAATTCTTTGGTTATGCAAACCGAATGTTTCAGCAGCTGTCCGAGTGGCTGGTCTCAGACGATCTTGGAGGTGAACATGCTGGATGTGGAGGTCCTGGGCTGGTGTGGTTACACGTGGTCTGCGGTTGTGAGGCTGGTTGGATGTACTGCCAAATTCTCTGAAACGCCTTTGGAGACGGCTTATGGTAGAGAAATGAACATTCAATACACGAGCAACAGCTCTGGTTGACATTCCTGCTGTCAGCATGCCAATTGCACGCTCCCTCAAATCTTGCGACATCTGTGGCATTGTGCTGTGTGATAAAACTGCACCTTTCAGAGTGGCCTTTTATTGTGGGCAGTCTAAGGCACACCTGTGCACTAATCATGGTGTCTAATCAGTATCTTGATATGGCACACCTGTGAGGTGGGATGGATTATCTCAGCAAAGGAGAAGTGCTCACTATCACAGATTTAGACTGGTTTGTGAACAATATTTGAGGGAAATGGTGATATTGTGTATGTGGAAAAAGTTTCAGATCTTTGAGTTCATCTCATACAAAATGGGAGCAAAACCAAAAGTGTTGCGTTTATATTTTTGTTGAGTATATATCATTATGAATTTTTTACTGAATGGTCACATCCTGATAGTCAAGATAAAGTGATTCAATTTTCAAGGTCATAGGTCAAAGTCAGGAAAAATCTTGGAATATTTGAAAAATCCTTATCTTTATAATTCCTAACTGTCAAAAAAAGATCAAATTTCTTTCATATTTGACAGTGTTCTATAGGATGGTATACTTTATCAACTGACAACGTTTGATCCAGATCTGATCCAGATTACAGATTTTGTGGCCATTTAAATTTATCTTTGAAAACCCCATTTAATGTATATTTTATATCTTAATCAAATATGCCCAATCACTCTCATATTTGAAAGAGAGGTGCAGACTGGCACTCACTATCGCCTGATGAAGTTTGATCTGGATCTGACTGTGGATTTTGTAGACATTTGAGTTTAATATTGAGAAGCCCATTTAATGTATATTTTACATTATATCTTTTCAAATATGCCCCTATCACTCTCATATTTGAAAGAGAGGTGCAGACTGGCACTCACTATTGCCTGACAAAATTTGATCTGGATCTGATTGTGGATTTTGTAGACATTTGAGTTTAATATTGGAAAGCCCATTTAATGTATATTTTACATTATATCTTAATCAAATATGCCCCAATCACTGTCATATTTGAAAGTGTCTCAGTGTTAAAAATATATTTTTAATATTGAAAAGCCCTTTTGATCTATATTTTGTATTATGTTTTAGCTGTTTGACCGTTGGGGTTTTTCTGTAATTATTTTTTGGCTTTTGCCTTACAATATAAAGCGCCTTGGGGCAACTGTTTGTTGTGATTTGGTGCTATATAAATAAAATTGATTTGATTTGATTTATGAAAAGCAAATTAGTGTTGGCAGAGGTTTGCACTCTACGAGCACGGTGTTCTAGTTTTTGATTGTTTCACAAGGTTTAGAGCAAAAAGGAGTTAATCACAGTTTATGGTTCAATTCCACAGAGTGCAGTTCCTTCCCATTTTCACCCCATTCCACAGGGCGCTGTTCTAAAACGATGGCCCACGATCGAAAAGGAAGTGCAAAAACGGGATAAAATGGCTTAATCCTGCTTGCCTTGTAACAGACTGGTTTATAAAGTACAGACCTGGCAACTACCTGGCTTATAAAGCACAGACCTGGCACCCCACTCAAAAGGAAAGAAAAAGAGCTGCACCCTCAGGCAGAACCGTAGCAAACAATGCTTCGGATTCAAATATTTACCCCGATGGAGCACAATCAAACACGTTTCAGCCCGTAGTCATTATGAATACCCCGTTTAAAGAAATTTGAACATGATTGAAGCCATTAAGACTATGAATGCCCCAAAGTTACCACATGATTTTGAGAATGGGATGAAATTTTTAACAGTTCAAGAATTGGATACCAATTTCAAATCTGGTGCCAAAGATGGCTGCAACTATTATTTATACCAAGTTTGTTCAAGATTGACAATAATGGATCAAGAAGTTACTGTGATGGTTCAAAAGCGTGTCCCAATTTGCCGTTTGGGATTAAAAAGGAAGGAATGGTGCTCTGTGGAATGGGCATTCCTGAAGATCCATCCATGCATTTTGTATACCAATTTACTTTAAAGGTCACAGGTTGCTGGAGCCTATCCCAGCAGTCATCGGGTGTGAGAAGAGGTACACAATGGACCGGGCACCAGTCTATATAGACAAACAAACACATTCACACCCGCAGGCACACTTGTGGACAATTTAAAGTTTCCCATTCACCTAATCTTCATGTCTTTGGATGTGGGAGGAAGCCAGTGTACCCAGAGGGAACCCACACAAACATGGGGGGAACATGCAAACTCTGTGCAGAAAGGCCCCAAGTGGGAAGCGATTCCACGACTTTCTTGCTAACCACTAAGTCACCATGTTGCCCCCTCCCGATAACACTCTTTATTAATATTTTGGCCTTCTGGTGCATACCATACTCATGATGCACCATCCCACAGGACTCAAAGAAAACGGTCAGCATGACTATGACATTGTAGTGTAATTGCCGTGCTTTCTTTGGCCTCAGTGATGTTGGCTGTTTCCAGGTCGTACTTGTAAACTCATGTCTCATCACCAGTGATGACGGTGTTCAGGAAGTCTGGGTCGCTGTTTCACATTCCAGCATGTCCTAGGAGACTTCTAGAAGTAGCTGCTTATGGTCCACTGTTAGCAGATTCAACACAAATTTTGCTGACACTCTCTGTGTGCCCAAATCCTCTGTCAAAATGGAATGGACCAAACCTGTACACAAGTTCTTGGATGATGACATAATGGTCATCAGACAGAATACGGACATTGGTAATCCATATTCTGTCAATTTGGCTGTGGATTGCCTACTGGAACATGCTATGCTCTCCAATGATGTGCACCCATTTTTCAAGTGGTTATATCAGCTTTTTTTTTTTTGAGTTATGCTAATAGCATCATTGCCAAACATCTGCTAAATGCATTGCAAATGGTTTCCACTTAGGTGTCACCAAGCTTTTGGCATAATTTGATGCAATACCTTTGCTCAAGTTGTTTCATCATGTTATAAGAAATGAGAATTCAACATGTTTATACAAAGGCTGACTGCTAGCAACTGATGCGCATTGCAGACAGGAAAAAATTCATGCATGTGCAAGAACATCCCCCACACCTCCCCACTAAATGCACACTTCATTTGTTTCATTGGGCTGGATACTTTTTGTATGCACCTCATGATTTTAAAGTTCTGCTATTAACCTATGAAATTATTAACGGACTAGCACCTCCCTATTTAGCTGATCTAATTAAACCCAACATACTGGTGTCACCAACCGAACGGTCCGCACTAAAAATCGGTCCGCCCTAATTTTACTGCACATGCGTCATTTCGGAGAGTCAGCAGCATCATTTCTAAGCATCAGCTGTGGTTCATTGATTAGCACCTCGTTTCTGCTTCAAACAGCACTCCATTCATCATCTATCTCAGCGACAGATATCTGAAGCTTTTGTACAACAATCATTTCCACATAAATTCTGCATTATTTCATCATAAAAGATGGAGGAACCGATCAGAGTGCCACCGTTGACATGTTGCTGCTGCTGCACCTACGTCATTTCAAAGAGTCAGCCATGGTTCACCGATTATCACCTTGTTTCTGCTTAAAACGGCCTCGTTTCTGCTTAAAACTGACTTTCGAATGATTGAAGAGGTTTTTCGTTGTCATCTGATGGTTAATAATCACATTATTTCCTTTGATCGCTTTGGGTGCAGAGAGTCAGATTCAGATGTGCTGCTGTGGTCCCAAATTATGCATACACAATGAAGGCAGTTCTCAGGGTGCAGGGCTACTTTGTGTCCAAAGGGTAAATAAAAAGTCTGCAGGCCACAGAGCTTTCTCTTATCATTTACCTGTTTTGTGAAATGATCTCCCTATGGAGATAAAACAGTCAGATTCTGTAGAGACATTCAAGTCCAGACTTAAGACACATTTATTCTCCCTCTCGCATCGCTAGTAGACTGGCATAGTGTGGAACTATGCTTCCTATCCTTTTAAATTAATTTTATTAGTCACGGAACAGGTCTCAGCCTCAATTTCATATCAATTCTGGGTCTGTTAGTGAAGCTTAGGGCCAGTGGCCAGCGATCACCTTAGTATTTTATCTGCTTTCCTGTCAATTTACTGTTGATGAATTATACCATATGTGTGTTTTTTCCGGCCGACTGATTCTGCACTTTTTCTCTCTGTCCGAGGTGTGGAGGGCATTGCATGGGATTGGCGTCTGTGGACAATGGGATGCTGGACTCACCGTGAGATGTCATGCCTGAAGCTGATGCAGCAGTTGTTGTGTTGATTTCCTGTTTTGTGTTATTCAGGTTTATAAAACTTTGTAAAAACCTTTTAACTGTCACCCCTCTGAGTCTGGTCTGCTTGAGGTTTCTTCCTCAATATCATCAAAGGGAATTTTTCCTTACCACTGTTGCCTGTGTCCTTGCTCTAGCGGTTGGTGATTAGACCTTACTTGTGTGAAGTGCCTTGAGGCAACTTTGTTGTGATTTGGCCCCATATAAAATGAAATGTTATATATATATATATATAAAATTTCAATACTTAAATTGGCACCCATGTGTGATATGTAATGTGTCGATAGATTAGTGTCTTGTCCCAGCGCTCCTATCAATGATTGCTTATTTCTCTTTGTTTTGAAGATCTTTCAGGCAAAATGTTCACTTTTCCACAACAAACCAACACAGCTCATGCCAGGCTGAACACATTAATAGAAGATTTTGGTGCCATCACTGTATGCCTCAGGTAGTGATCTGTAGAAAATGCTGACAGTAATATGTCATGTCTCTACAAAAGTTTTATTGTTTGTCTTTAACATTGGCAGGTCCTTCACAGACCTACGTAGAACTCACTCTCTCTTCTCTCTGGCCACAAACTCCACTGACAACGGCTTTCTCATCTTTAAAACCGCCACAAGTGACAGAGTTGATGTTTACGCCAGAAACGGTGTTGCACAATTTTCAGGGCAGGATTATCTTTTGAACACGTGGAACTCTCTCTGTGCTACATGGGACTCTGAAAATGGCCTGGTGCAGCTGTGGCTCAATGGAAAGCCTACAGTTAGGAAATTTGTCTCCGCTGGATCAAACATCAGTGAGCATACAGTTATCTTAGGACTGGTACAGTTGGAATCATGGTCTTTCAAAAAGCATTGATTGTTCAATTTTTATGTATTACATCTCCAGATTATACATTTCTAAGGTAATATATTGAGATATAGTTTTAACATATGGTCATCATCTGTACTATGCATACAGGAGCAGGATTCCTGTGGTGGGCTCTTTCATAGCTCACAGTCATTCATTGACATGGTCTGTGATGTCCACATGTGGAATTACGTCCTTTCACCCTATGAAATCCATCGATACTCAGATGATCTCAACTTCACCCCAGGAAACGTGCTCAACTGGAGGTCGCTGGCCTTTGAGACTGTAGGAAGAGTGCTGGTGGAAAACAAACAAATGATCTGCAGTCACTAAGCATAACAAGATGTAATCTAACAGTTATAAAATATTTTAAGTTTAAGTAAACACATAATAGTTTTGTCTTTTCCAACTAAAGGGGTCACATTGAGTAAAATCTTTTTCATGTACTTTTTACACTTACATATAGTTGGGGCTTCACCACAGACTGTATAAACTGGACAAACCCTCCATGATGTCACCCATAGTATTTCTGAAACGTGGGTCTAAAGCTCAAATAGGACAGTTGCAGAATGCCACTATGTTACACACCTACCTACTTTTAAGTAATCAATGCTTAAACTGGGTTTTGGCAAGTAATTAATGCATATTTTTGCAGACCGGGTGGTAACTTTAATAATTAGTGGCTTGGGCACCGGTATTAAAAACTGTTATCTGCAAATACTCTCAGTAACCATGACACTGTCAGTGGAATTATTTGCTCGCTAATGCTAATGGTGCTAACAAAGAAACTGGATAATACTAAACCTTTGCTCAACAAAAATACATTATCGCAGACTTCTTTAATGGATTGTTAGCCACGTTAACCACACAGCAAACCATAATCTCATATTTGCATGAACATACTGAGAAAGGAGTGCACAGCCATTTGCTTACAGTTGTGCTCATACATTTACAACCCAAATTCCAATGCTGTTGGGACATTGTGTGAAATGTAAATAAAAACAGAATACAGTGATTTGCAAATCCTCTTCAACCTATATTCAGTTGAATACACCACAAAGACAAGATATTTAATGTTCAAACTGAGAGACTTTTTTGTTTTGTGCAGATATTTGCTCGTTTTGCAATGGATGCCTGCAACAGATTTCAAAAAAGCTGGGACAGTGGCAACAAAAGACTGGGAAAGTTAATGAATGCTCAAAGAACACCTGTTTGGAACATTCCACAGTTGAACAGGTTCATTGGAAACAGGTGAGTGTCACAATTGGGTATAAATGGAGCATCTCCAAAAGGCTCTGCCATTCACAAGCAAAGATGGGGCGAGGATCACCACTTTGTTAACAACTGCGTGAAGAAATAGTCCAACAGTTTAAGAACAATGTTTCTCAACATTCAATTGCAAAGAATTTAGGGATTCCATCATCTACAGTCCATAATATAATCAGAAGATTCAGAGAATCTTCAGAACTTTCTACACGTAAGTGGCAAGGCTGAAAACAAACATTGAATGCCCATGACCTTAGATCCCTCAGGTGGCACTGCATTCAAAACCGACATCATTGTGTAAAGGATCTTACCACGTGAGCTCAGGAACACTTAAGAAAGCCATTGTCAGGTAACACAGTTCGTCGCTACATCTACAAGTGCAAGTTTAAACTCTACTATGCAAAGCGAAAGCCATACATCAACAACATCCAGAAACGGTGCTGCCGTCCAGACCTGTCACCCAATGAAAATGTGTGGCACATTACGAAGCGCA
Organism: Thalassophryne amazonica; assembly: GCF_902500255.1. NCBI lineage: Eukaryota > Metazoa > Chordata > Actinopteri > Batrachoidiformes > Batrachoididae > Thalassophryne > Thalassophryne amazonica. The sequence goes on from NC_047109.1 coordinate 86,211,197, forward strand.
AAATACGAGAGCGGAGACCCCGGACTGTTGAAAAGTTGTACATCAAGCAAGAATGGGAAAGAATTCCACCTACAAAGCTTCAACAATTAGTGTCCTCAGTTCCCAAATGCTTACTGAGTGTTGTTAGAAGGAAAGGTGATGTAACACAGTGGTAAACATAACACTGTTCCAGCTTTTTTGAAATGTTTTGCAGGCATCCATTTCAAAATGAGCAAATATTTGCACAAAAACAGTAAAGTTGATCATTTCAACATTAAATATCTTATCTTTGTGGTGTATTCAATTGAATATATGTTGAAGAGGATTTGCAAATCATTGCTTTCTGTTTTTATTTACATTTTACACAATGTCCCAACTTCATTGGAATTGGGGTTAAACATACCCTGGTAGAATTTTAGATTTTTTTTTTTTTTTGGGGGGGGGGGGGGGCATTTTTCAGAGAATATGAATGATAACACAAAAACTTTTTTTTCCACTCATGGTTAGTGGTTTTGTAAAACTATTTATTGTCGAACAACTGTGTGTACTATATTTAAATCACAATGACAAGAGAAACTACCAAATGAGCCTGATCAAAGGTTTACATACCCCAGTTCTTAATACCATTTGTTGCCCCCTTTAACATCACTGGCAGCTTGTGGTAGTTGTGGATGAGGCTCTTTATTTTCTCTGATGGTAAAGCTGTCCATTCCTCTTGGCAAAAAGCCTCCAGTTCCTGTAAATTCCTGGACTGTCTTGCATGAACTGCATGTTTCAGATCTGGCTCAGTGGCTCAGTGATATTGAGGTCAGGAGAATGAGATGGCCACTCCAGAACCTTCACTGTACCTAACGTTAGTTTTGTGTTAATCTATGTATGCAATAAAAAGGAATTTTCTGAAAGTGAAAATGCTGTTTTTGGAACCCAATAACACCTCTGAACCTATTGACAAGACATTTCACTGAGGTTAGCATAGTGATATCACTTCCTGGTGTAGGTACTTGCTAACAGCTGTGTTTCTGGAATATTATGTAAAACCTAGTGAGAAGTAAACACTTCTAAAACTGAAAATGCTGTTTTTGTAACCTAATAACACCTCTATAGTCATTTACAAGACAATTTGCAGCTGTTAGCTTGCACACTTACTTTCACTAACTCAAAGCTAACTTCCTATTGAGTAAAATTTGTCTCATTTATAACTGCAAATGCACAGAGGGTGGTCTACAAGTATTCCTTGATTTGCACAACATGAACAAATGATGATTTGAGTTGAACATGTACAAATTGTACACAAAACAATAGGATCTTAATAATTAATTAAACAACTGCAAATTACAAAGAATGTAATGCTCATACGGCTGAGCATATTTTAGCATTGCATTATATTTTACTCAAAATTTCCTCTTCAATAGTGCAAGATTTTATGGTTTCAGTCATACTGTATCTGTATTTTTATGGACCCAAATTGGCAGATGTGCAAATAAAAATAAGTGTATGTTGTTATTGCATTAAAACAATAGACCATGGATTATTTTTCCAGGGATCTATTTCATTGGAGCTGAGCTTCTCCAGTGGATGGGCATGCTATTCTCCTGCCATTTTAGACTGTCTTTGTTTCATTCTGGGGAAAGGATATCATCCCCAGTGGAAGAAAGGACTTGTCCCAATCTGGAAAAGGAGATCACACTGATTTTCAACTGTAGCTGTATCTGGGGTCTGTGCTGGGTAATTGACTTCCAGGGATTATTCCTATTAGGATTCAGTTCCATCTACAGTTGTATGCAAACGTTTGGGCACCCCTGATCATTTTCATGCTTTTCCTTTATAAATCATTAGTTGTCTGGATCAAAAATTTCAGTTAAATATTTCACATAGATGAACATGCTGATATTTGAGAAGTGAAATGAAGTTTCTAGTATTTACAGAAAGTGTGAAATAATTATTTTAACAAAACTAGGCAGGTGCATAAATTTGGGCACCCTTGTCATTTTATTGATTTGACTACATTTAGCACTAATTATTTTAAGACAAAATTGGTTTGGTAAGCTTACTGACCCTTGACCTCCTTACACAGGTGAATCCAGTCATGAGAAAGGGTATTTAAGGTGGCCATTTACAAATGTTTCTCCTTTTTGCATCTCTTCTAATGAATGGTAACATGGGAGCCTCTAAACAACTCTCAAATGACCAGAAAACAAAGATTGTTCAACATCATGGTTTAGGGGAAGGATACAAAAAGCTATCTCAGGAGATTTCAGCTGTCAGTTTCCACTGTGAGGACCATAGTGAGGAAATGGAAGACCACAGGTACAGTACTACAACCCCTGGCAAAAATTATGGAATCACTGGCCTCGGAGGATGTTCATTCAGTTGTTTAATTTTGTAGAAAAAAAGCAGATCACAGACATGACACAAAACTAAAGTCATTTCAAATGGCAACTTTCTGGCTTTAAGAAACACTATAAGAAATCAGGAAAAAAAAAATTGTGGCAGTCAGTAATGGTTACTTTTATAGACCAAGCAGAGGGGAAAAAATATGGAATCACTCAATTCTGAGGAAAAAATTATGGAATCACCCTGTAAATTTTCATCCCCAAAACTAACACCTGCATCAAATCAGATCTGCTCGTTAGTCTGCATCTAAAAAGGAGTGATCACACCTTGGAGAGCTGTTGCACCAAGTGGACTGACATGAATCATGGCTCCAACACGAGAGATGTCAATTGAAACAAAGGAGAGGATTATCAAACTCTTAAAAGAGGGTAAATCATCACGCAATGTTGCAAAAGATGTTGGTTGTTCACAGTCAGCTGTGTCTAAACTCTGGACCAAATGCAAACAACATGGGAAGGTTGTTAAAGGCAAACATACTGGTAGGCCAAGGAAGACATCAAAGCATCAAGACAGAAAACTTAAAGCAATATGTCTCAAACATCGAAAATGCACAACAAAACAAATGAGGAATGAATGGGAGGAAACTGGAGTCAACGTCTGTGACAGAACTGTAAGAAACCGCCTAAAGGAAATGGGATTTACATACAGAAAAGCTAAACAAAAGCCATCATTAACACCTAAACAGAAAAAAACAAGGTTACAATGGGCTAAGGAAAAGCAATCGTGGACTGCGGATGACTGGATAAAAGTCATATTCAGTGATGAATCTCGAATCTGCATTGGGCAAGGTGATGATGCTGGAACTTTTGTTTGGTGCCGTTCCAATGAGATTTATAAAGATGACTGCCTGAAGAGAACATGTAAATTTCCACAGTCATTGATGATATGGGGCTGCATGTCAGGTAAAGGCACTGGGGAGATGGCTGTCATTACATCATCAACAAATGCACAAGTTTACATTGATATTTTGGACACTTTTCTTATCCCATCAATTGAAAGGATGTTTGGGGATGATGAAATCATTTTTCAAGATGATAATGCATCTTGCCATAGAGCAAAAACTGTGAAAACATTCCTTGCAAAAAGACACATAGGGTCAATGTCATGGCCTGCAAATAGTCTGGATCTTAATCAAATTGAAAATCTTTGGTGGAAGTTGAAGAAAATGGTCCATGACAAGGCTCCAACCTGCAAAGCTGATCTGGCAACAGCAATCAGAGAAAGTTGGAGCCAGATTGATGAAGAGTACTGTTTGTCACTCATTAAGTCCATGCCTCAGAGACTGCAAGCTCTTATAAAAGCCAGAGGTGGTGCAACAAAATACTAGTGATGTGTTGGAGCGTTCTTTTGTTTTTCATGATTCCATAATTTTTTCCTCAGAATTGAGTGATTCCATATTTTTTTCCCTCTGCTTGGTCTAAAAAAGTAACTGTTACTGACTGCCACAATTTTTTTTTCCTGATTTCTTATAGTGTTTCTTAAAGCCAGAAAGTTGCCATTTGAAATGACTTTAGTTTTGTGTCATGTCTGTGATCTGCTTTTTTTCTACAAAATGAAACAACCGAATGAACCATCCTCTGAGGCCGGTGATTCCATAATTTTTTGCCAGGGGTTGTAGTTAAGGCCTGAAGTGGCAGGCCAAGAAAAATCTCAGATAAGCTGAAGCGAAGGATGGTGAGAACAGTCATAGTCAACCCACAGACCTGCTCCAAAGACCTATGTCAGATCCCGCTTTTTAGATACACGGCACACGCTCACCCTCCGATGAGTGTGTTTGTGTAAAAACCAGCTCTCCGTCTCTGGGGTCCGACCTTCATGTCTCCACGGCTATTACCCGGCAGGGCTGCACAAAGGCTGTTCAAGATGGTGGCGAGGAGATTCGTCTAGCTGCTCACTGCCTCCATCCGGACGTCCACCCTGCTGAAGCTGATCTCGCACCCCGGTCGAATAGCCTTCTCAGGAACCAGGATACGAACCGGCCACGCCCGTTAACGGCAGCTCTCCTCTTATGGATCAGGGCTCTTGGAATGTTGCTAGATTTTGAATTTAGTGACTCGTACAGCGAGTCCCCAGGATATGTTATTTTCATTAAAAAACCAGACTAACCTTTTAGAGCCTTTTGATGTTGTACACCCAATAAACTTTAACTTTTACACCTTAAGAAGCATCAGTAATCCAATGTCCGAGCCTTAACACTTTAACTGCATGCTTGGAAATTTATTGCAGGTTTTGCAAGTGCCAATAACATAATCAACATAGATTATATGGTGATAATTTCACAATAGTAATTCAAATATAATTAGAATAATGATTGGCAGAGATTTTTGTTTTTAATTCAATAATTCTGACTGATCTTACTTTGACTGGGACTGGATTGACTTCTTAACAATTTTTTCTAGGAGTGAGGGAAGGAGGTTTTTGAGGTTAGGGTCCCCAGCTCGATGAACTTGATTTCCTCTTCATCAGCTATTAATCGTTAGCTGACCACGATCCTTGTGTGATGTTGTAATCCTTCAGGAAGTTAATCCACATAAGAATTTATTCCGTCTTCAATCAACCAAAAGTTGATCTAATCCATTCTGGTATGCGGTGATGTTCCTTGAGAGAGAAATCGTTGAACATTTCCCACTCAGACTTAAGGCCAGTGGTTATTCTCCATTGTTCTGCTACTCTGTGACTGGACGGCCTGAGTGGGAGTTGAAATCTCTCTCAAATGATCTTTTATGGCTCCAGTCCTCTCACTCCACGATTCCAATTGCTGCTCACAAGATGGTCAAGTCTTGTGATCTCCTCGTAGCAGGGGAGTAGTGGCAACAGCACCTCTCCCTGGAAGAATAACCCCGTTTCCTGGTGTTTCAACAAGTTATATATGTTCTTGACTCCAGTCATCCTCAGATGATCTTGGTTACCATGGGGACGCTGTTGACTCAAAACCTCCTCCCTTCTCCTTCTGCTTTACTGGAAATCCCCGCAGCCCCTACCAGTAACTTATTTCTCAAGTTCCTCTTTTCTGTTAACACTTCAGCTTTTCCGAGAATTCATTCTTTTAAATCATTTCTTCAAAATCACATCAATCATATTCAATCATTCATTACAACTCTCTTTCACATAAAAACAATTCATATGATCATATACAAACATTTTCATTCCTTATTATTCTGTTGTGTGGGCCGCCAGAAGAGGAGGTACTGCTGGCCCACCACCAGAGGGAGCCCTGCCTGAAGTGCGGGCTTCAGGCACGAGAGGGCGCTGCCGCCACAGACACAGCTGGGAGTGACAGCTGTCACTCATTAACTCCTGACAGCTGTCACTCATTCTTCATCATCGCACTCCATAAAACCCAGACGTCATCTCCACCTCATCGCCGAGATATCGTACTTCAATGGAGGTAATATCCTCAGCCTTTGTGGTATTTTCTGAATCTGTCTATTGTGAGTGTTTGCAGGAGTACCGGTCCTTCGTTTGTGGAGGCTGTGCAGGACGGCACTCTTTTTCCTCTGAGGGACTGCTGCAACACATATTGAGTGAGAGGTGGAGGTGGCATTCCCACCATTGTTGTTACTGGGTGTGCACACACCTAGACTTGACTGTCTTTGTTCTCGCCAGCAGTACCAGATCCGACAGTCGTGGATGGTGATCACCTGGGAATTCGGGACTTGGCGGCTCCAGTATTCACCAGGTTCAGTGGCGGCGGAAATCGTGTGGTTCCGGCTCTTCTCAGGACAGACGTCTTCTATCCTCGAGCCTGCCCACACGTCACCTTTGTGGATTGACTGTAATTATATTCTGAGATTGTCTGTATTTCGTTGTGCACATTTCACAACATTAAATTGTTACTTTTTGGCTCATCTATTGGCCGTTCATTTGCGCCCCCTGTTGTGGGTCCGTGTCACTACACTTTCTCAACATATTCATTTAATTTTTACCAACATCTTAATCATTTGATCAGTTGTTTAACATCAGCTTTTCTTGCCCTGCTTGCGACATCTTCTTCACTTCCTCTTTTTCTCTGACTCTGCACTCTTTATGAAAAACAACTCATATAATCATTCATTTCACTTATTTGTAAAATACATTTTCTAATCAACTCTTAATTTTAACACATTAATACTTCATTTGATCATACTTATCATGTTAGAATCATTCTTAGACATATTCCATCATCTTCACCACTGAGTTCATTCCGTGGGCCTCCCCATTTGCAATGGAAAAGTCCGGTATGACCTCACTTACTCCTGGAAGGTACCAAACACTGTGCAGTTTAATCCAACAGCATGTATATTAATTCCATGGCACGTATTATATTCCAAGATGAAAACAAGCTGAAAGCAAGCTTAAAGTCATCTTTCCTGACACCTACAACATGATCTTGCTGCAGATAGTGTCTCTGTGCGTCGTTCAACTATACAGTGCACTTTGCACAAGGATATGCTGGATGAGAGAGTAATGCAGAGGAAGCCTTTTCTGCGTACACGCCAGAAAAAGAGTCGCTTGAGGTATGCTAAAGCACATTTGGACAAGCCAGCTTCATTTTGGAATAATAAAATTGAATTACTTGGACATAACAAGGGGTGGTATGGCTGAGAAAGAATGCAGCATTCCAAGAAAAACACTTGCTACCTCCAGTAAAATTTGGATCTGGTTCCATCATGCTGTGGGGCTGTGTGGCCAGTGCAAGTACTGGGAATCTTGTTAAAGTTGGGGGTCACATGGATTCCAGTCAGTAACAGCAGATTCATGAGAACAATGTTCGTGAATCAGTGACAAAGTTGAAGTTGTGTCGGGGCTGGAACTTTCAACAAAACAACAAGCCTAAACACTGCTCAAAATCTACTAAGGCATTCATGCAGAAGAACAAGTACAATGTTCTGGAATGGCCATCTCAGTCCCCAGACCTGAATATTATTGAAAACCTGTGGTGTGATTTTAAGCGGGCTGTCCATGCTCAGAAACCAACAAACCTGAGATGTTTTGTAAAGAATGGTCCAATGTTATTTCTGCAAAAGGAGGATCTTGTTATGTGTCGACGCGGGTTGAGGAGTGAACCTGCGTCTGACGGAACCCAGCGCTACAAATAACCAGAAAGCGGTTCCAAAAACAATATATTTATTCACCCTCTGGTGCATAATAAAGTGTAAAAACTAAAATAGCGTCATTATGGTGGAGTGAAGGCTGGCACGCTCTCCAGCGCCCAAAAGGATCGAAGCCCGGCGCTTCTGGACTCACAATCACCGCCAAACACCCCCCAGGTGGACACGACAAACCGACTCTCTGCGAAGGATAGAAGAGGCGAGGCAAGTCAGCAGTTACAACCAATATCCTTCAAAAGACACACACCATCAACAACACATTCAGGTCTGTATTTTAAGCTTTATGCAAATGAGCAGCTTCTCACAACAGGTGGAGGATCACTTGTCCGCACGCCACAGCAGTGAGAAGCGAGCTGCACAATTCTCATCACAATTCAAATCTACTGTGTAACAAAATACCGAATTACTATCAACAAGTAGTCAAACAATTAATCACCTCTGATGTGTGCTGACAGCATGTGTCCCTCACCCCTCCTGCTTCACAGGCTCGATGTGTCAAACCCAGGCGCGGTCCTCAGCGTCTCACAAACGAACATCACAAGGTCGAGTTCCCGGCAGTTCTGCTTGAATCACACATGACTTAAATGCAGAACGCCATCCAATTATCTGCTTCAGCTGAAAGTCTTTAAGGTTGCATGTGAGCACCATTCACAGGTGCTGCACATGATGTTGATGAGGGTGAAGGATTCTTCAGCCAGCACCTTCTCCACAGACAAATCAGTGCGCATGCCACCTGGAGAGCAAAGAAAAGAAAAGAACACCAAAATATCCAGCCACACCCCCCAACACACAACAGATCTACTAAATATTGATGTATTTTATTTTCTGTTGGGGTGCCCAAATTTATGCACCTGCCCAATTTTGTTTAAAGAATTATTGCACACTTTCTGTAAATCCTAGAAAGTTCATTTCACTTCTCAAGTATTGCTGTTTGTCTGCTATATGATATATTTAACTGAAATTGCTGATCAAAACAACCAATGATTTATAAAGAAAAATCATTGAAATCATCAGGGGTGTCCAAACTTTTACATACCGCTGTACTTGCTGCTCAGTGACCACAACATTCTGACTTCACACACCATGATGATTTTTGCAAAGCTTTTGATTAAGTTGATCAGAGACTCTGTTGTGTTCTGTTGTGGTGCTGCTGTGACCTTCGTCCCGCCCCCCATGGTCTTGGCAGGTAAGCTGATTACTGGGTACATCTGTGGCAGCTGGAACACCTGCAAGTAATCACCTTGCTGCATTTAAGAAAGGACTTGTCCCAATCTGGAAAAGGTGATCATGTTGATTTTCACAGCTGTAGAGGTATCTGGTGTCTGTGCTGGATAATTGACTTTCACGGATTATTTATATTAGGATTCAGTTCCATCTACTTGCTGCTCAGTGACCAGACCATTCTGACTTCACACACCATGATGATTTTTGCAAAGCTTTTGACTGAGTTGATCAGAGACTCTGTTGTGTTTTGTTGTGGTGCTGCTGTGACCTTTGTCCCATCCCCCATGGTCTTGGCAGGTAAGCTGATTACTGGGTACATCTGTGGCAGTTGGAACACCTGCAAGTAATCACCCCTGCTGCATTTAAACCCGGACTCTGCACTCCACCCTTGCCAAAGTATACAGTTCAGTCTGTATTCCCTGTTACCATCAGCGCCCCTGGTTCCATCTCACCCTGGCTTCTGGCGACTGGTGTCTCCTCCTCATGTGCTTCCATGACCGCTCCTGCATTCACCATCTACCATCAGTTAAATAAACACTTTTATCATCTTAACGTGTTGACTCATTGCATTGAATCCCTTTCATTGGGTCACAAATTTTACAAACTCTTGAGTTTTTCTCAGTGGAAATTAATATTCTTCAGGGTATTCTGTTCAAGGTGGATATCTTGCACTGATAATGCAGTATTTCTAAAACAGAATTGAACAATTTAAAACTCATACATTTTTTTAAATAGTAGCCTTACCCACAAGACCTGTCCTGGTCATTGCTGCTGTGACTGTTCCACACAGTCCAAACAAGTGGAGTGTCCTGTAGTATGAAGGTTATAGTCCCCCATTATATTCAAGCTCATGGACTTTCAGCCATATTTTTTCCACATTTTATGTTACAGCCTTATTCGAAAATGGATTTATTTATTTATTTATTTTTGCAAATTCATTAAAATTAAACATGAAGAAATTATATGGACATAGTATTCACACCCTTTGCTCAATACTTTGTTGATGCACCTTTGGCAGCAATTACAGCATCATTTTTTTTTTTATATGATGCAACAAGCTTGGTGCACCTATCTTTGGGCAGTTTTGTCCATTCCTCTTTGCAGCACCTCTCAAGCTCCATCAGGTTGGATGGGGAGCATCAGTGCACAGCCATTTTCAGATCTCTCCAGAGATGTTCAATTGGATTCAGGTCTGGACTGTGGCTGGCTCACTCAAGGACATTCACAGAGTTGTCCTGAAGCCACTCCTTTGATATCTTGGCTGTGTGCTTAGGGTCACTGACCTGCTGAAAGATGAACAGTTGCCCCAGTCTGAGGTCAAGAGCATTCTGGAGCAGGTTTTCATCCAGGATGTCTCTGTACATTGCTGCATTAATCTTTCCCTCAGTCCTGACAAATATTCCAGTTCCTGCTGCTGAAAAACATCCCCACAGCATAGATCAGTTTAGACAGGCAGCCAGGTCTAGGAAGAGTCCTGGTGAATCCCACCGTCTTCCATTTACAGATGGTGGAGGTCACTGTGCTCACTGGGACCTTCAAAGCATCAGAAGTGTTTATGCACCTTTCAGCAGATTTGTGCCTCAAGGCAATCTTGTCTGGGAGGTCTCCAGGCAATTTCTTTGACTTCATGCTTGGTTTGTGCTCTGATGTGCATTGTCAACTGTGGGAGCTTATAAGTAGACAGGTACGTGTTTTTCCAAATCATGTCCAATCAACTGAATTTACCCCTATTGGTTTCTGTAACCAGGAATGGCTGGACACACACACTGAACACAGACACCAAGGTTTGATGTTCAAAAGGCTTTAGTGGGTTAATGAGCCAAGGTGGGTACACAAAAAGGCAGTCCAAAAACAACAACAGTGCCAAGACCATTGGGCTAAAGACAAGGTAAAAAAAACAGGCAGGGTGGTCACAAAACACAGCAAGGCAATCAAAATGAGGACTATGAAAAGAGGCTGGAAGCAAAGGCGGTGAAGCATGATGATCAGGCAGAGAAGAAAGAAAAGAGGCTTAAATACTGAGAGTGAGGAGCAGGTGTGTTAAGCAGGTGATGGGAAACAGATGTGAGGGAAGAAGCCAAAGTGTGGGAGTGGAAAGCAAAAGGGAACCGCCCACCACCAAGTACCAAAGTGACATACAAGAAAAATTTTTCTCAAACATTTGTGAGAGGATGTTGATAAAATTTAGTAAGCAGATGGATAATGTCGTAGAAAAGGAGGGATTTTGTTTTAAGTTTAATCAGGAACATATTTTTGATCCAAGAGCATTACCATCACCTTCTGCTCGAGTGTGAATCACAGTACTGCATAAAGCTCAGGATAGTTGGCACAGATTGACAGATGCATCAATAAATTCAGCCTACGATGGGATATTTAGACAAAGTAGGATGGTTTCCCTCTCCCCCCACTGTAAATGTGCATTTGTTTTCAAAGGAGCCGATGAAGACAATCACTGAAGCCATGTCAGTTTAGCAACAGACAGATAAATACACAGAGAGAGTTTATCTCAGTGTGCTAACAACTGTAGCAGTAAGGATGACGTATCTGCATGACCCCCTGCTCGGTCATGTGGTCTTTTTTCTTCCTTGTGTCCTCCAACAGTGGTTTTCTTTGCTTTTTCACTGGCTCTGAAAAAATGATGAATATATAACAAAATACATCCTTTGTTGGCTTGTTATTAAGGCTGCTAGATCACCGGTGCCTTGATACAGGGACATGAATGCGTTGGAGTGCAGTAAAGCACTTCAGGTGTCCCTGAAGTTGCAAGGCTGGTTTTCTGCTACAACTATACTCCCAAACTATTCAAGGAAAGTTAAGTTGATGTTTGTGCTTATTTGATGCATTATATGATACTGACTTTGTAAACTCACACAAGCCTGGGAGCATGTGTTGGCGTCACGTGTCACCACAGTCACCACACTACAGAACCACCGTGGATCCTGATTACCAGTCAACCGTGCAGACACTCACATGACATCATTTGGTCGTGTGATGCAATGATGGAGTAAATTTACTAACTTAACCTACTTGTTTTGATGCTGATTTGTTGTGATCAACTCAATAATAATTTTCTATCAATGCTACATTGTTACAACACATAACGAGGTACGAGACTACAAATTGTCTGAATGCTTGTTTGTTGATAAATGTGTCACAGCTTGTAAAAAAAAATGTAGAATGAATGCTTTCAATATTTACTGGACTATCTTACTGAGAATAATCTCTTTGAGCCACTGCAGTCTGCTTTTAGAAAATATCATTCCACAGAGACGGCTCTCATTAAAGTGGTGAATGATCTTCTGCTTGCAGTGGATTCAGACACCACTATGGTTCTTGTGCTGTTAGATCTCAGTGCTGCATTTGATACCGTAGATCATCATATTCTACTTGATAGTCTGGAAAATCATTTTGGGATTACTGGGAGTGCCCTTGCATGGTTGACGTCATACTTGACCAGTCGTTCCCACTGTGTTCTGTACAGAAACACTACCTATAACCTTAGTGACATGAAATTTGGGGTTCCACAGGGGTCTGTCTTAGGCCCCCTGCTTTTCTCCCTTTATATAACTCCCCTTGGGCACATGCAGCGCTTTGGGATTACCTTTCACTGCTATGCTGATGATACTCAGTTATACATGCTGATAACTGCTGATCATCTCATCCACATAAAATCCTTAGAAGATTGCCTTGCATCAGTGAGAAGCTGGATGTCTAGAAACTTCCTACTTTTAAACTCTGATAAGACTGAAATGATGGTTCTTGGTTCAGTGAGACATCGACATCAATTTGACCAGTTAACGCTTAGCCTAGGCTCGTGTGTCATACATCACACAAAGTGAGGAAGAATGGGGTAATTTTTGATCCTACATTGTCCTTTGGCCTCCACATTAGAAATATTACGAGGACTAATTTCTTCCACTTGCGAAATATAGTGAAGATTCATCCCATCTTGTCTATGGCTGATGCTGAGACCCTGATCCATGTGTTTATCTCTTCTAGATTGGACTACTGCAATGTTCTATTTTCTGGTTTACTGCAGTCCAGCATTAGGGCTCTACAATTGGTTCAAAATGCTGCTGCCAGACTTTTGACACAAAGCAGAAAGGTCGACCACATTACACCCATTTTGGCATCCCTTCACTGGCTTCCTGTCCCAGTGAGATCAGATTTTAAGGTTCTGCTACTAGTCTATAAAATTGTTCACGGACTGGCACCTCCCTACCTAGCTGACCTACACTCAACAAAAATATAAACGCAACACTTTTGGTTTTGCTCCCATTTTGTATGAGATGAACTCAAAGATCTAAAACTTTTTCCACATACACAATATCACCATTTTCCTCAAATATTGTTCACAAACCAGTCTAAATCTGTGATAGTGAGCACTTCTCCTTTGCTGAGATAATCCATCCTACCTCACAGGTGTGCCGTATCAAGATGCTGATTAGACACCATGATTAGTGCACAGGTGTGCCTTAGACTGCCCACAATAAAAGGCCACTCTGAAAGGTGCAGTTTTATCACACAGCACAATGCCACAGATGTCGCAAGATTTGAGGGAGCGTGCAATTGGCATGCTGACAGCAGGAATGTCAACCAGAGCTGTTGCCTGTGTATTGAATGTTCATTTCTCTACCATAAGCCGTCTCCAAAGGCGTTTCAGAGAATTTGGCAGTACATCCAACCAGCCTCACAACCGCAGACCACGTGTAACCACACCAGCCCAGGACCTCCACATCCTGCATGTTCACCTCCAAGATCGTCTGAGAACAGCCACTCGGACAGCTGCTGAAACAATCGGTTTGCATAACCAAAGAATTTCTGCACAAACTGTCAGAAACCGTCTCAGGGAAGCTCATCTGCATGCTCGTTATCCTCATTGGGGTCTCAACCTGACTCCAGTTCGTCGTCGTAACCGACTTGAGTGGGCAAATGCTCACATTCGCTGGCGTTTGGCACGTTGGAGAGGTGTTCTCTTCATGGATGAATCCCGGTTCACACTGTCCAGGGCAGATGGCAGACAGCGTGTGTGGTGTTGTGTGGGTGAACGGTTTTCTGATGTCAATGTTGTGGATCGAGTGGCCCATGGTGGCGGTGGGGTTATGGTATGGGCTGGCGTCTGTTATGGACGAAGAACACAGGTGCATTTTATTGATAGCATTTTGAATGCACAGAGATACCGTGACGAGGTCCTGAGGCCCATTGTTGTGCCATCCAAGAACATCACCTCATGTTGCAGCAGGATAATGCACGGCCCCATGTTGCAAGGATCTGTACACAATTCTTGGAAGCTGAAAATGTCCCAGTTCTTGCATGGCCGGCATACTCACCGGACATGTCACCCATTGAGCATGTTTGGGATGCTCTGGACCGGCGTATACGACAGCGTGCACCAGTTCCTGCCAATATCCAGCAACTTCGCACAGCCATTGAAGAGGAGTGGACCAACATTCCACAGGCCACAATTGACAACCTGATCAACTCTATGCGAAGGAGATGTGTTGCACTGCATGAGGCAAATGGTGGTCACACCAGATACTGACTGGTATCCCCCCCCCAATAAAACAAAACTGCACCTTTCAGAGTGGCCTTTTATTGTGGGCAGTCTAAGGCACACCTGTGCACTAATCATGGTGTCTAATCAGCATCTTGATATGGCACACCTGTGAGGTGGGATGGATTATCTCAGCAAAGGAGAAGTGCTCACTATCACAGATTTAGACTGCTTTGTGAACAATATTTGAGGGAAATGGTGATATTGCGTATGTGGAAAAAGTTTTAGATCTTTGAGTTCATCTCATACAAAATGGGAGCAAAACCAAAAGTGTTGCGTTTATATTTTTGCTTTGTTTTCTCAGGGTGCAGGACTACTTTGTGTCCCTAGGGTGAATAAGAAGTCTGCGGGTCACAGAGCTTTCTCTTATCATGCCCCTGTTCTGTGGAATGATCTACCTGCGTCAATAAAACAGTCAGATTCTGTGGAGGCTTTCAAGTCCAGACTTAAGACGCACTTATTTTCACTTTCGTATGGCTAGCATACTGGCATAGTATAGTTCCACGCTTTTCACTCTTTTAATTCATTTTATTAGGAAACGGAGTGTGCCGTGACCTCAACTTTACCTAAATTCTGGGTCTTTTAGTGAAGCTTAGGGCTAGCAGCCGGCGATCACCTTAGTATTTCCTGTGTTTCTTGTTGTTTAATGCTGACAAATTATACTGTATTTCTTGTCTTTCTGATGCTTAATTCTGTTTTTTTTTTCTCTCTCTGTTTAAGGTGCAGCGCCATCCAGTAGACTTGAAGTCAATTTCCAAATTTTTGGATTAAAATTTGATTAAATTTTGATTAAAATTCACAACCTTTTTTGATGAGAAGCTGAAATTTGATGTGAATACTGCAGATATTGTGAAGCGAGGGCAACAAAGTTTACCTCCTCCACAAACTGAACTCTTTCTCTGTCAGTCCTGTTATTATGTGTCGTTTTTATCAGTCCTTTATTGAAAGTCTCCTGTGTTTCTCTTTCATCTGCTGGTTTCCCAGCCTTGCACTGAAAGATAAAAACAGTTTGTATAGTATTATAAAAATATGTTCAAAGATCACTGGAATGAAATTTAGGGATCTAACCAGTTTTTGTGACCAGCAAATTTTGAGGAAGGCAAATTGTATTTTGTCTTCTCCTGGTCATGTGCTGGCAGGTGAATTTTCCCTGTTGCCTTCAGGTCGTCGTTATGTTTCACCTGTCTACAGGACGAACCGGTTGTTAAAATCTTTTATTCCCTCTGCTATTCGTCTCTTAAATTCTTTGTAGGGTCTATATTTGTATGTATGTGTGTATGCATACGTGTATGTATGTGTGTAAGTGTAACGGAAGCCAGCAGGTGTCGCTGTGCAGATGTAGTTAGTAAACCTCACTTCCAACAGCTCAAAAGGATTCTCTGGTCACAAGGCAAGAGCCCTGGGTTTTAGCCTTCTGGTTAGAGAGTTCAACTCCCATACTGGAGATCGTGAGTTTGCGTCCCGAGGGGAGCGAATGGGCGGAGTCATAACAACATAACGCAGAATGCAGCCGCTACATATGTATATATGTGTATGTGTGTGTGTATATATATATATATATATATATATATATATATCCCATGGTATTTTATTTTATTCTATTTTATTCTATTTTATGTATTTATTTATTTATTTATTTATTTTTTGGCTAACTTATTTTCTATGTGTTTTTCTGTATTGGGTGGTTATTGTGTTTTGTGTGCTAGTACGCAAGCTGCTGAAACTAATTGCCTCTGGTGGGATGAATAAAGTCGTCTAAGTCTAAGTCTTACCAAAGTGCCTTCTATATACAAGTTGGTACGTAAACTTGTCACATCTCAGTCCCTTCACACAATAAAACCAACCCTTGCAGATTTCTCAAAACAGGGTGATAGCACAATTACCATGTAAACACATCTTTATTGAGGACAATACTATCTTTCCACCTATCATCTTGCAACAAATAAAGCACCTCTCTCCCTCCCATCTACCCAGCAAAACAATCTACTCAGCTTATCCATTCCTATCTCCAAATAATATCACAATGTCAGGGTGATGACACAAGTGCCATACAAACACCAGTTATTAAAGAACAAAAGAGGCCACTTAACTCAACCTTCAAATGTAAATATGCATGACAAACTCAACAAAAGAGGTCCAGCCCACCTCCCCTGATGTCTCCCCAGCCCACCAAGAAGTCATTGACTACTTGCATGAACCCCTGTTGTGCATGGACAAGGATCCACTCTCCTACTGGAAGGTCAACGAGGGCAGGTATCCACACCTGGCCAAGGTAGCCCAGCGATACCAAGAGGTGTCGCCTCAGTGACTCTGTCTTCCAAGCAGTTATGTTTGTCAAGTGCAACTGGAAGAAGGTTAGGTGTGTGAAGAAGTGAAGCCTAAGCCCCTGTCACAGTGGCGTATTCGTAGAGCTGCTCATTACAGCGTATCGTCTACGCTGTAATGAGCAGCTCTCCGCCCACTTCACATGGAGTTTTTCTCAATACGCAGCAGTATGTTGAGGGCTACGCGCGTAGGACAGAAGAAATTAAATGTGTTTAATTTTCTTCGGCGTAAAGCATGGCATGGAGCCTTCACACGAGTACACGCAGCGCCGTGCTACTGTCCACTATTGTGAGCCCGCCCACGCTGCAACATGGTACTGTACGCCATTTCACAAATACTGCAAGATCGTTGCTTCATGTTATCATACTGGATTCATTATATGAGGACTGTTCACTGTGTTGTTGTTTCATAAAGGTGCTCTCTCGCACGTGCGCGCTCTCTCTCTCTCTGAGAGAGAGAAAACGCTTTTATTTTGTCTGATAGCGCATGTGCTCTCTCTCTCTCTCTCTGAGAGAGAGAGAGAGAGAAAAAACACTTTTATTTTGAGTCTGATAGCGTGCGTGGTCTCTAAAAGATCCACCAAGACAAAAATAATAATAATGTTAAATGACTGTTTTTGAGCCATGCAGTAGAGAACAGAGCGCACTTCCACAGAGGCAGAAAATTGCACTGAAATGGTTTAATAGCGGCATGGCACACACGACTGTGTGGACACATTAAAATGCAAACACACGCACCTGCAAGTATGGGCGAACACTGAAAAAGGCTGAGTACGCGCGTATTTCGGGCGTACTTAAATGAAACACAACGCTGCAATGAGCAGCTCTACGAATACGCCAATGTGACAGGGGCTTTAGGTTGTGAACTGGTTGAGTGAGACACTGTATTAGTGGTGTCTGAAGATTGCATTATAATGGTGATTATGATCAAAGACTCCCTTGCTTACTAGATGTCAGTTGTGAACTGGTTGAGTGAGACACTCTGATTGTGTTAGTGATGACTGAAGACTGTATGTGATATGTATTATGTAGTAAACTCCTTAATGTTATATATCTGACGTTTCATGTTGTTGAAGACTGATCATGATTATGATATTGAAGACTCCACGTTTAGTAGTTGTTTAAGTGTCCAATGTTATGTATCTGATGATATTGAAAACTAAATGTTAATATGCCTGACTTCTTGTACAGTGTACATATAGTTTACCTTATAATAAATGTTTCAAAATAAAAAATCTGTGTTAGCGTCTTCACATATTTCATCATTCACATATGCACATACATATAGCGAATAAAGTTAATCAAATTTAATCAAGTTTAATAATTTAATCTAATCTAATCCAAAATGAAATGACCTTTAATCTAATCTAATTCAATTCCATTTAATCACTTCAACTCTGCCATCCAGAGATGGGTGTGGTAATTGTGATGACCCTCCTGTCCTGTGCACCAACAGCTTTTCCTGTATATTCGTTTTGTGAATTGTTCTGTAATTTATGTCTGTTACATGGCCCAAGGGTCACAACTTTGAGTCTGGTCTGCTTGAAGTTTCTTCCTCAGAGGGAGTTTTTCCTTATCACTGCTGCTCTGGGGGATAGTAAGGTTAGACCTTACCTGTGTGAAGCGCCTTGAGGCAACTCTGTTGTGATTTGGCGCTATATAAATGAAAATAAATTGAAATTGAAAATTGAAAAACTGTTTCAGCAGACAAAAAATATTGCGTGAAATGCTGAACCAGGCAGTGTCAGGTTGATCCTGAAATTATGAAGACGCTCAAATCTGTGTTTTTTATAATGTAATAATCAGCTAAAGCACAAGGACCAAAAAAGGATGAATACCAAAAGCCATTCTTCCAAACAAAAATAATACAACGGGTTTTCTATGCTTAATAGTTAATAAAACAAAATCAACACAAGGTAGCTATGCATCTGCAGAATTTATTCACATTTTTTCAGCATATAAATTTGTGATACAGGAAAATGTGTTGAATCAGGAGAATAAATGTGGACCAAAGTGGGTCTGATTAATTTTTTTGTGTGTGATTGAGCTGTCACAACTGACACACAGGAAATTCATCCTGATAGAGAGATGAGTCCAAAATAAAGGTTAGATTCAAACAAGCTTTAGAGAAAAAGGATGATTATTGTACTGGTTTCTCCCACAGTGCCACTTTCAGCAGTTATTCAAACAAGACTTTTGTGAGTCTTCTGCCAACACTATTCCTGTGGTCACAAACCCCAACATACTCCAGTTCAAAACGGTTCCTTGGGGAAAGTTTTGGTCGTCCATATAGCGTTTAATGTCACAGGGTAAAAGGACGGAATTCCACATGTGCAGATCAGTGATCATGCCAACGAAAGACTGAATGATGTCAAAATGTCCACCTTGAGAATCCTGATCCTGTTGAGAACACACAGATTGTCACACACACATAGTATGTATTAAAATGTTGGTTAGAAAATGAAAATGTAGATGCAGGATTCTGTACCTGTCCTAATATAATAAGAGGTAATCCGGTGATGTTAACTCCAAGGCTGGCAAATTTCCTTGCCGAGGGCTTCCCATTGAGCCACAACTGCACAAGTCCGCTTACAGACTCCCACGTAACACACAGAGAGTTCCACATGTTCCGAACATAATCCTGTGCTAAAAACTCCACCTCTTCATTGTTTACATAAACTAAAACTTTATCTTTTCTGGACCCCTTAAAAATGAGGAGGGCATTGTCGTTCGCTGGTGTGGCCGCAGAAAACAGAGTGTGGCTCCGACAAAGATCTGTGAAGAACCTGCAAACAATAAGAAGAAATCATGAAGTCTTTCACAGGTTTCATATACACAGCGTCTGTTTTTGTACACCTTTGACATGTATCCCAACCTCAAACACACAGTTACAGCGTTCATATTTTCACTTGAGTTTGACATGATCACGTGAGCTGTGTTGCTTTGCTTCGGGAAGGTTAACATTTTGCCCAGCAAATCTGAAATAGAGAGAAATTCAAAATAAAACACAGTGGGTTTGTGTGGGTTTCATGATGCCCCAGACTGAATGTTTCATTCAGCCACATCAAGTAAGTGACAATTTACAGCAAATGATTTTGAAAATTAGATCTGACAGGAATAGCTTTGCTCTTTGAACGTTCAAAGAATCTGAGCGGCTACAATGATGTGAGAACTAATCCCACAAAACAAAATTAATGTTCCCTGCTCAGTGATAATATAAGAATAAACACAGTGAAGGAACAACAACAACAACAAAAAATGGATTTGTTGCATCGTTTGTCAATAACAGTTTTTTTTTTATGAAACATGAGCTTTTCTCATCTGAAAATCAAAAATTGGATTATTTTATTCATAATCTTACAAGCATATGAGTGTGCAACCTGTCTCTTAATATAATATAAACAGTGTAAACAGGATGGGAAAAATCATGTCATTTTACAGTATAACCGGCATGTTCTAATCTAGTAAAATTATATTATTTACTGTTGAAAATGCAGAAACGGTCAGATGATGTACAGTATGAATCAGTGAATGAATGAGCTGCAAATTAGTATAACTTAATATTAAAAATAACATCATTCAGTAGATAAAGTGCACATAACCCTTAAAGAATGAATGACAAATAATCATAATATCTCAGTAAAAGGTAAGAAAAAAAAAACTGACATTGTATTCTTTTGTACATATAATGTTAACAATATTTATAGAACATACATATGAGGAATTTACTAATATATTTATTAAACAGACAAATAATAAAGAAATTGTAGTATAATGCAATCTCTGTCTATTCAATTGTGAAACTCTACTTTATGCTCTATGTCTTTATTTATCTCTTTATTTATTTTAAGATTTATGGTAAAAATCTCAGAGAGAAGAAATTAAGACAAAAAATATGAAGCAGATGTTATAAATAAAGGTCATTGTGTGTTCAACATAATCTGTGTTCTTTCTTTCTCTGTTTATTTGATAGGGACAGAACAAAAAGCATTGCTACAATAACCGATGCCATGTTCATAGGTCATATAGCTAATAGCTAATTCGCAGACCTGGTCCCTAGAACATAAAATGGACACTTACACAATCATAATTACAACAACAACACATGATAGTAGCAATATCACAATACAATAAAACACTATAAAATATGGCTAATGTCTACAGATTTGATTTAAGTTAAGCCATTGTCTTATTTTATGCTTAAAATCATTCAGGTCTATAAGAAATTTCAATTCGGCAGGTATGGTGTTCCAGATCTGTGGACCTTTAACTGCAAACGCATTCTGTCCAAAAGTTGTTTTACATCGGACTGGTCTACAGTCTCCACTCACAGCTCCTCTTGTAATGATACTGCGAGTTTGACATTTTTGAATCATTCCTTTTACAATATCAGGAACAAGACCATTAATACATTTAAAAACTAAATTCAAAAACAAAGACTTCAAAAGATTTTCAAAGCTTAAGAGTTTATACTTTTCTATGATTTTACAATAGTTCCACCTAATTGGCTTTTGGTCAAGCACTTTTAAGGCTTGTTTGTAAAGAGAATTCCAACCTTTTAGAGAGGATTGGTTCACCTGGCCCCAAACAGTGATGCAATATAAAAAATGAGACAAGATCATTGCATGAAAAATAATGTGGCTGCACTAATTGACAAGCAAGATCTTATGAGATTAAAACAATTCAAGTTAGTCCTAACTGTCTTAGTCATTTTCTTTATGTGACTCTCAAATTTAAGATGGGAGTCCAAGACGACCCCCAAATATTTAAATTCATCTACTCTTTGAATTTCCTTTTGATTTATTTGTATCCTAAAATTTTCTTTGGGCTTTTGCCTTATTGAAAAACACATAGACACCGTTTTAGAACAATTTAGAAAAAACAAATTATCCTCCAGCCACTGAGAGACCCGGGTCATTTGTCTATTAAGAAGCTCTGCAGCCTTCTCTGGAGTTTTTGCTGAGACATAGATTAATGTGTCATCAGCATACAGCTGGCATTCAGCCTCAGTGCAAATGGTTGGAAGGTCATTAATATAGAGACAAAATAAAATAGGGCCCAAGATGGAACCTTGTGGTATACCCATTTTATACTCCTGAGATGGCGATATAGAGCCATTGATTTTTACTCGCAATAAGATGTAAACCAGCTGAGAGACTGTTGAGAAAAATTTAACTGCTTTAATTTGTGCAGGAGAACATGGTGGTTTACAGTGTCGAAGGCCTTACGGAGGTCTAAAAACACTGCTCCAACCACATTTCCCTGATCCAGATTTTTTTTAATCATGTCTGTTAGGTAGCATGTAGCAATTTCTGTTGAGTATCTAGGCCTAAATCCAAATTGTTTTGGATGTAAAATATTACTACTTTCCAGATAATCAATAAGTTGGTTCACCACTGTTTTTTCAAGCACCTTTGACAGAATTGGAAGGACTGAAATTGGTCTATAGTTACATATTTTGTTTGGGTCTCCAGCTTTAAAAATTGGACTAATGAGACCTTGTTTTAATTTTTGTGGAAGATTCGCCCTAGAAATGGATAGGTTAATCAAATGTATTAGAGAGCCAACTAGAGATTCTTTATGCTTTCTAACAAAATCAGAATCTAATCCAATTATGTCTTTTGCTTTAGATGGTTTGAGATTACTTACTATTTTTTAACACAGTCCTCGTTAATTTGAAATATTGAAAATGTGGTTTCTGATGGGCCCATGGATATCTCAGGGAGCTCTATAAGTTTACAAGTTTCTGCTAATTGTTCCACTGAGGTCACAAAATAGGTATTAAGTGAGATAGCAATCTTCATTTGGTCAGTAATCAAATTGCCATCTATATTTAGTTGTATTAAAGATCTATTTTTTTGTTTGGAGTCATTCTTTGTCAGTGTATGTATTTGCTTCCATAGCCAAGCACTGTTACCCCTGGACGTTTCCATCAAGCACATAAAATATTCAGTTTTAGCTTTTCTCATCTCACTAACCACTTTATTTCTGAGGCTTTTATAAATAGCATTGTCAGTATATTGTTCTGTTGAAACTTCCTTTTTACGAGCAGTATCTCTTTGTTTCATCAACCGACACAATTTACTAGTTAACCACGGTAATGACTGGCATCTTTTCCTCATTTTAAGGGGCTTTGTGTACTTCTGAATCACTTGTGATAATGTATCTGTAAACATATCACAACAATTCTTTGGATCTTGCGTTTGAAGGACGGAGTCCCAGTTAATACTATTCACGTCATTATCAAGATGAGACATATCACTTTTTCTAATTCCTTTTGTTTTTTTGAAAACTGGCATTTGTGCAAAATAATGCAGACGCGTTTTTGTTAACTTTCTAGCAATTAGCGTCAAATTATGGTCAGATAATCCTGTGATAAGATTATACTTATCATATTATTATTATTCATATTATTATTATATTATTATTACACGTTTTGGTTTATTTGTAAACATAAGGTCTATTTGAGTTTTGCTTGTCTTTGTGAGTCTTGTTGGACCTACCGTTAATTGCTTTAATTTATATTTTCAAGTTACTGCCTTTAATTTTTGTTTACCTTGCTTGTCCAACCAATTAATGTTAAAATCCCCAAGCACAATTATTTCACTATCATGTTTTAATTGTTTAAAAATTTCATCTAATTTTGAAAAAAAGGATACGTTAAAAGATGGAGGATTATATAAAATCACAATATTAAAACTCATTCTTGGTGATAAAACGATCTTTAAAACTAAACATTCCATATTGCAAGAATCTACATTAATTTCAATACAATGAAGTGTTTCCCTAACATATGTCAAAACACCTCCTCCCTTTCCTGTTTGTCTATCTTTACGAAAAGTAACATAACCCGGAATGTCGATCATTTGCATAGGGATATTGGGATTTAGCCACGTTTCACTCAGAGCCAGGAAATCCAAATTTGAGTCTGTCAATAAGTGTTCAATTTGCTCCTGCTTAGGAACAAGGCTCCGTATGTTTAAGTGGCCTCCAAGAATTCCTTTCCGCTTACATTCGCGATCCCAAATCACCTTAGCATGATTAACAGTTTGAAAGTACCTGTGGTTTTGTTTCAGTGTGTTGGATTGTGTTCCAGGCTGCTCAAGGAAGCCCTACCATTATTTAATGCTTCGATCTTAAATATGATCAATCTATCTTTGTTAGTTGGCTATGTACCACAGGCTTTTAAGGTGGCAGTAATTAAACCATTACTTAAAAAGCCATCACTTGACCCAGCTATCTTAGCTAATTATAGGCCAATCTCCAACCTTCCTTTTCTCTCAAAAATTCTTGAAAGGGTAGTTGTAAAACAGCTAACTGATCATCTGCAGAGGAATGGTCTATTTGAAGAGTTTCAGTCAGGTTTCAGAATTCATCATAGTACAGAAACAGCATTAGTGAAGGTTACAAATGATCTTCTTATGGCCTCGGACAGTGGACTCATCTCTGTGCTTGTTCTGTTAGACCTCAGTGCTGCTTTTGATACTGTTGACCATAAAATTTTATTACAGAGATTAGAGCATGCCATAGGTATTAAAGGCACTGCGCTGCGGTGGTTTGAATCATATTTGTCTAATAGATTACAATTTGTTCATGTAAATGGGGAATCTTCTTCACAGACTAAAGTTAATTATGGAGTTCCACAAGGTTCTGTGCTAGGACCAATTTTATTCACTTTATACATGCTTCCCTTAGGCAGTATTATTAGACGGTATTGCTTAAATTTTCATTGTTACGCAGATGATACCCAGCTTTATCTATCCATGAAGCCAGAGGACACACACCAATTAGCTAAACTGCAGGATTGTCTTACAGACATAAAGACATGGATGACCTCTAATTTCCTGCTTTTAAACTCAGATAAAACTGAAGTTATTGTACTTGGCCCCACAAATCTTAGAAACATGGTGTCTAACCAGATCCTTACTCTGGATGGCATTACCCTGACCTCTAGTAATACTGTGAGAAATCTTGGAGTCATTTTTGATCAGGATATGTCATTCAAAGCGCATATTAAACAAATATGTAGGACTGCTTTTTTGCATTTACGCAATATCTCTAAAATCAGAAAGGTCTTGTCTCAGAGTGATGCTGAAAAACTAATTCATGCATTTATTTCCTCTAGGCTGGACTATTGTAATTCATTATTATCAGGTTGTCCTAAAAGTTCCCTAAAAAGCCTTCAGTTAATTCAAAATGCTGCAGCTAGAGTACTGACGGGGACTAGAAGGAGAGAGCATATCTCACCCATATTGGCCTCTCTTCATTGGCTTCCTGTTAATTCTAGAATAGAATTTAAAATTCTTCTTCTTACTTATAAGGTTTTGAATAATCAGGTCCAATCTTATCTTAGGGACCTCGTAGTACCATATCACCCCAATAGAGCGCTTCGCTCTCAGACTGCAGGCTTACTTGTAGTTCCTAGGGTTTGTAAGAGTAGAATGGGAGGCAGAGCCTTCAGCTTTCAGGCTCCTCTCCTGTGGAACCAGCTCCCAATTCAGATCAGGGAGACAGACACCCTCTCTACTTTTAAGATTAGGCTTAAAACTTTCCTTTTTGCTAAAGCTTATAGTTAGGGCTGGATCAGGTGACCCTGAACCATCCCTTAGTTATGCTGCTATAGACGTAGACTGCTGGGGGGTTCCCATGATGCACTGTTTCTTTCTCTTTTTGCTCTGTATGCACCACTCTGCATTTAATCATTAGTGATCGATCTCTGCTCCCCTCCACAGCATGTCTTTTTCCTGGTTCTCTCCCTCAGCCCCAACCAGTCCCAGCAGAAGACTGCCCCTCCCTGAGCCTGGTTCTGCTGGAGGTTTCTTCCTGTTAAAAGGGAGTTTTTCCTTCCCACTGTAGCCAAGTGCTTGCTCACAGGGGGTCGTTTTGACCGTTGGGGTTTTACATAATTATTGTATGGCCTTGCCTTACAATATAAAGCACCTTGGGGCAACTGTTTGTTGTGATTTGGCGCTATATAAAAAAAATTGATTGATTGATTGATTTTGTAAAGTTATATACTCGCTGTTGCAGGAATCGCCTGTGACCACTCGCCCCTCAATTAATGGAGTCTCCGGACCGATGCACACTGCGGTCGTCTCATCAGATATAACACTGGTAGCGAATTGCAGCTCAACTGGGGTGCCGCGGCACCCTAGGGTGCCGTGATCAATTGTCAGGGGTGCCGTGGGTATTTTTCATATTCGCCATTATTTTTCATATTTGCGATTACCGTGAATTATTTATTTTATCCACAAAGCATAAAACGACTCAGAATCTGATGTCAAACGTGCTGCAGCCTCGCTCTCGTCTTAAGGTGGGACAATAACAAGGAGGCTGACGGCCGATTAAAACAGTGCCGTCTCCTTCAAAAGCCGCGTCTAAAATGCGGAGCTGTCGGTGTGTGTGTCTGTGCCTGTGTGCGCGCACACGCGGAGTTAACAGGCTGCAGACTGCAAGGGAGGGGGTGGGTGAGGGAGATTCCTGAATGCAGGCGCGACATGTTCAGTGCGCAGCGAGCGCGGAGCAGAGAGAGGATTTTAACCCGAGTGAACGTTAACAAAATGGAAACGTGAAGCTGCCTTTACTTCTCTCTGAACTTTCTCTAAAGGTGTGATTCTGCCGTTACCGTCCTGTTCACACCATGTGTGCGTCGTATGCTGAATTTATGAGATCATGAGATGAAATAAATGGTCAAATAGCTTTAAAAACATATTTAAAAAAATGAGAATATATGAATGAACTGAGCCACAAAAAAAAAACAATGTTCAGACGCACAGATCACAAAAAGCAGGTGAGAACTCTGAACTTTAACAGCTGTTACTTTCCAAAGGTATTTATTTGTTCAATATGGGCTTAATGCAGTGTTTAAGCACAAAACGTGACTGATGAGGAGAAATAATTTCAGAAATGCAACAGAAACAACCACAAATCAGAAAAAATTGGGACTGTATGTAAAATGAAGATAAAAATAAAAATGTTGCACCATTCCCAGTTTCTCCACTCACAGAAGCCAAACGTTCTTCCAGAGTTGTGTAATTATACTACAATAGTAGAATATAAAGAAGGGGAAAAAAAGAAAAAAAATTGACAATATATTCGTCAATCGCAATTATTTGTCTGACAATTAATCATCTCCAGAAATTCCTAATCGTGACAGCCCTACTTGAGATCAGAGCGCAAAATGCTTGAGGATTTTCGAAATGCGGTGTTTTCTGTATCGATTTTCTACTGCGATAATTGGGTTTTGCACAAAACCAGAGGTAATAGCATTATAATATTATTTTGGTTGGTAGTGTGCCGCAGGATTTTGTAAATATAAAAAGGGTGCCGCGGCTCAAAAAAGGTTGAAAATCACTGGCTTAGGCAGTGCCGTGTTACTATCAACATCGGAAAATTTGATGTTAAAAATGTCCATGGAGGTGTCGCCGGTAGCAGATAGTAGCTTAGCCGAAGCCGTGCTACCACTAACACCGGGGCAGTTGATGTCGGAAGTGCCCACAAAGATGCCGGTGCGCCCGCGAGTTCCAAGGGTCAGCAGACAAGACCAGGGGATGATCTGTCCTCAGGCCAAAGCCACTCGCGTCCAAGGCTTCACAGGAACCGGGCAAAGATGCAGCAACCTCCACGGAACCACTGGGAAAGCTGCACACCGCCAATATTTAATTGTTCATTGTTCATTGTTTATTTCATATTCATTGTTAAATATTTAACAATGAATCTACCAGAAACAATGTTTCTGTTTTAAAAAATATCTCATAATCTTGAACATGCTGCAGATTACACATAAACTTTCAGAATGATATTCCTAGTTTTGAATTTTTTTCAAAGAAATAACATTGTCACACATCTTAGAGTGACACACTGTGATTATTTAAATTGTGCTACTGTATTTTTTTTTTTTAAACAGGAATAGTCCTGTGAGTCTAGTCTTTTTTTTGTTTGTTTTGTTTTTGTTTTTTGGTGTGTGTGTGTGTGTGTGTGTGTGTGTGTGTGTGTGTGTGTGTGTGTGCGTGTGTCTGTGTGTGTGTGTGTATACACTTGTTAAAAATAATCATGCATGAACAGTTGTAAATCCTGTAGATTAGTACATCTGTAGACACATGTCACATGTGTTTAATAAAGAGTATTTAATTAAGAGTGTACAGTGTGTTTTACCTTGTTGGGCAGCAGCGCATGCTGTCAACATCAGCAGAATCAAAAGCACCATCTAATATGAAGACAATAAAACAGAATATAGAAACTTAACAATAATTCCCCTGTGTCCAAATTTGTAATGACCAAGTGGTTAGTGCGCTTGGTTTCAATGTGGAAGGTTCCTGGTTCAAACCCCACCCCTGCTACATTTCTCCATGGAATGTGGAGTTGCATCAGGAAGGGAACGTCGTGTAAAACATGTGCCAAATCAACATGTCGATCCACCTTGGATCTGTTATGGGGACATTATCATTCAACATTTGGATAGTAAGGACTTACAGGACTTAATATCCAAATGTGTAATGAGCTCTGAATAACTAGCTTGTGTTTGTATCAGTGGTAGAATATATATAGAACACGTATGTCAGGACGTTTTGTATCACAAAGAAGTAAAGTAGTCTTACGTTAGTGCGTGGATATAAAGTGTTGAAGTTACCTTGAAGTCTGAAGAAGGACGTTGTGTGCAGCAGCGGATGAGATTGTCACTTTATATACTGTTTTCTGACTCACCGTGTTTCTGTGTCACTTTTTTTGAACACACATCAGCAGATTGCACGCTTTTCTGAGCCTTCAACATTGTGGTTTCTAAGGCCTCTGCAAAATGACACGATAAGACACATCTGTTGATTATCTGCCAAAAAATTAAAAGCAAGGCAACCAAAGAACACAATGTGTTTCTGTAGATTTACAGTCACCTATTTTAAAGTTAGTCATGTTATCATATTTTGGTTTGTGTGAGTGTAAACATGAGCCCCCAAATAGAAGTTGGGACATTGTGTAAAATGTAAATAAAAACAGGATACAATGCTTTGCAAATCCTCTTCAACCTACACTCAACAAAAATATAAACGCAACACTTTTGGTTTTGCTCCCATTTTGTATGAGATGAACTCAAAGATCTAAAACTTTTTCCACATACACAATATCACCATTTCCCTCAATATTGATCACAAACCAGTCTAAATCTGTGACAGTGAGCACTTCTCCTTTGCTGAGATAATCCATCCCACCTCACAGGTGTGCCATATCAAGATGCTGATTAGACACCATGATTAGTGCACAGGTGTGCCTTAGACTGTCCACAATAAAAGGCCACTCTGAAAGGTGCAGTTTTATCACACAGCACAATGCCACAGATGTCGCAAGATTTGAGGGAGCGTGCAATTGGCATGCTGACAGCAGGAATGTCAACCAGAGCTGTTGCTCGTGTATTGAATGTTCACAAGCCGTCTCCAAAGGCGTTTCAGAGAATTTGGCAGTACATCCAACCAGCCTCACAACCGCAGACCACGTGTAACCACACCAGCCCAGGACCTCCACATCCAGCATGTTCACCTCCAAGATCGTCTGAGACCAGCCACTCGGACAGCTGCTGAAACAATCGGTTTGCATAACCAAAGAATTTCTGCACAAACTGTCAGAAACCGTCTCAGGGAAGCTCATCTGCATGCTCGTCGTCCTCATCGGGGTCTCAACCTGACTCCAGTTCGTCGTCGTAACTGACTTGAGTGGGCAAATGCTCACAAAGACAAGATATTTAATGTTCAAACTGATAAACTTTATTGTTTTTGTGTAAATAGATGCTCATTTTGAAATGGATGCTTGCAACACATTTCTAAAAAGCTGGGACAGTGGTACGTTTACCACTGTGTTACATCACATTTCCTTCTAACAACACTCAATAAGTGTTTGGGAACTGAGGACACTAATTGTTGAAGCTTTGTAGGTGGAATTCTTTCCCATTCTTGCTTGATGTATGACTTCAGTTGTTCAACAGTCCACTGTCTCCGTTGTCATATTTTGCTCTTCATAATGCTTCACACATTTTCAATGGGTGACAGGTCTGGACTGCAGGCAGGCCAGTCTAGTACCTGCACTCTTTTACTACGAAGCCACGCTGTTGTAACACGTGCAGAATGTGGCTTGGCATTGTCTTGCTGAAATAAGCAGGGACGTCCCTGAAAAAGACGTTGTTTGGATGGCAGCATGTGTTGCTCCAAAACCTGGATGTACCTTTCAGCATTGATGGTGCCATCATAGATGTGTAAGTTGCCCATGCCATGGGCACTAACACACCCCCATGCCATCACAGATGCTGGCTTTTGAACTTTGCACTGGTAACAATCTGGATGGTCTTTTTCCTCTTTTGTCTGGAGGACACGATGTCCATGATTTCCAAAAACAATATGAAATGTGGACTCATCAGACCACAGCACACTTTTCCACTTTGTGTCTGTCCATTTCAAATGAGCTCGGGCCCAGAGAAGGCGGCGGCATTTCTGGATGTTGTTGATGTATGGCTTTAACTTTGCATGGTAGAATAGAATAGAATAGAAAAAAACTTTATTGTCCCCGAAGAGAATTTTGTCCTGGGCACAGTGCTACATGTTGCTTAAAAACAGTACAGAAAACAATAAAAAAAAATACAAACAATACACATTCAGGCACAGAGTTAGTAAAGTGCAGATTAAGTGCTGTGCAGAGAATCTGCTGTAAATGGACTGCATTTATATAGGGCTTTTTCATCTGCATCAGATGCTCAAAGCTCTTTACAGTTATGCCTCACATCCACCCCAATGTCAGGGTGCTGCCATACAAGGCGCTCACTACACACCAGGAGCAATAGGGGATTAAAGGCCTTGCCCAAGGGCCCTTAGTGATTTTCCAGTCAGGCGGGGATTTGAACCCATGGACTCAAGCCCAGCACCTTAACTACTAGACCATCAGCTCCCCTGAATGAATTAAGTTGTTTGAACTTAAGTTTGTAAGTTAGAGTTGATTTAACTTTCAAACTTAAGTTCAAACAACTTAATTCATTCAGGTTTTTTACAAATTGTAACACTTTTTTAAGTTGATTCAAACATTCTCTTTTTTTCCGTTTATATACCGAGGATCAAAAACAGTTTCTTGTGTTTTTGTTGGATTAATCACAAGAAAGTGTTCCCTTCACACCATTTTGTGAAGCTGTCAATTTCATTATGATATAAGGATATGTCCATATTCTAAAAGACTCACAATAGCAGTGTCATCTGCATATTTCAAAATGCTATTATTTTGATGTGTGCTTTTATAATCATTTGTGTAGATGGTGAAAAGCACTGGCAATGACACACTGCCTTGTGGAACCCTGGTGTTGCTGTGTCTGACATCTGATAGTATCCCACTGACCTTGACGCATTGAGTTCTGTTGTTTAAAAAAGCATAAAACCATTTTATTAAAAAAGCACTGACTCCCATTGCAGACAGTTTCTCTAAAAGCAAATGTATTTGTGCTGTATTAAAAGCAGAACTAAAATCAACGAATAGAATGCGTGCATAGGCCTTGGTATCTTCCAGATGTTGAGACACAAGATGGACAATTCTTAGGACAGCATCTTCAGTGTTTTTCTTGTAAGCAAACTGATTAGTGTCCAGCATTGAGTCCACTTCTCTCTCCAATAGTGACACAACAAACCTCTCAAAACATTTCATTACATTTGAGGTCAAAGCCACTGGACGCAGATCATTGTTAGCTGTAGCGCCAGGCTTTTTGGGAATTGCCGATATATGTGATCCACAAAGAAGGCACTTTCTGCAGATCAAGAGACTGCTGAAATAGAGGACACCAAGCTGCAGAAAGTTCCTCGGCACAGCTTTCTAGAAAGAAAGCTTGCAGGCCATCAGGTCCAGTTGCCTTATTGGTGCGCAGATGTTTGAAAAGACGCTGCACATCAGTGGGGTCTACCTTCACTCTGGGTTTCACATCAGTATCAAGCAGTGACTGTATCGGATTATGGCATTTCTCTGAATGATCTTGTGACTTGAACCTCAAATAAAAATCATTTAATTAATTTGATCTCTGCAGTTCATTTATTACTGCAATATGTGTCTTGGCTGTATTCATATTTGTAACCAATTTCATTGTATCGCACAGCTTTTTAGTATTAGCAGTGTAAAAACTGTTCCATGGATTGCCTGTGTTTTTCCCTGGCCTTTTTAAGAAGATTTTTTAGCTCCTTCTGTACCACTGGCAACCCTGCTCTGTCTTTCCTCCCAAAAGCCCACTTTTATTATTGATACATTGTTTGATTTCTTTGGTAATATATTTGTTATTTGGAAAAACTTTCCTTTTTGCTAAAGCTTATAGTTAGGGCTGGATCAGGTGACCCTGAACCATCACTTAGTTATGCTGCTATAGACTTAGACTGCTGGGGGGTTCCCATAATGCACTGAGTGTTTCTTTCTCTTTTTGCTCTGTATGCACTGTTGGGTATTTTTTCCTCCAAACATTCTTAAAACCTTTAACAAGACATTAACAGAGTCAAGAAACACCAGTGAGACAGAAAGTCAAATTTAGCTCGCGAGGAGTGCAGACAGTCCGTACACGTAGTACCACTGAAAGCACTGGGGACTGCTGCGCATGCTCACTCTTTTTATTAGGAAAACCTACCCACATTGTGAAACTTGTCCTGGGGGGGGGTTCGCATGACAAGTTTCCTCCCGTAATACAAAACATCTCATGGCACGTATGCCAATGGTTGCAGCTGTGTGGAGAAACGGTTCCTTTTGTTTAATCATATCTTTGAAGGTCAGCACATCTTGTTCTTGCAGGCTCCTCTGTTTGCACTTATCATCTGTTCTGCAAAAGCTTGGAGTGTCCTGTTTAAAACAGTAAGCATTTGTACAGCATAAGGTCAAAATAACCTCCATCTCTTCACTCCCAGTCGTTAGTGGCTACAAAAACAAAGTTGTGCTGTCAGTGTAATAATAACAAGTACATTCTCAGGGTTAGGGTTAAGACAGGTGCAAAACAGCTCAATAACATTTCATCAGAACAAAGACAAAGGAACAAATGTTTAACAGTGATAAAAATATATATATATATAAAATCTTTAACATTTCCCTCCTGTTATCGCTTGTTAAACATATAGTAGGCATCACCTAGCTTAGCACTTCTTTTGAGATTTTCACTAAGAGGTTCATCATGGTATGTTCTACAGGCTTACACCCCAGAGGTTATGTCATCATTGTCATCATCATCGGTGTCTGGGTCATCATACTTCCATTGGTCTGGGTACAGGTCATGAGAGCCCTCTTCCTCCTCGTCGTCGTTTTGCCCCAGGAGTGGATATGAAGCTGGTCCCCCCTCCTGGTCCTGGACCTATTGCTGTGGTTATCATTCTATTTGCAAGGCCTCGAAGACATGGAATACAACAACATCCACACAATGTTAGAATCGCAGCAAATACTGCTATAGACACTAATAGTGAAGAAATCAAAGACCTCCATTTTCCCATCCCTTCCAGCCACCAATCCCAGCCTTCGGTGTTTACTCCACTGTGCTCTTTCATCTTCCTGTTCAACGTCCTCAGACCGTCGATGGCTTGAGTGAGGCTGCCATCTACAGCTGTGTTGTTGGGAATGAATGTGCAGCATTGTTCTCCGAACATGGCACAAACACCTTCTTTCTCTGCCAACAACATATCCAGAGCAATATGGTTCTGGAAGGCCATAAGGGACGTGGCTTCTAACTGTGAATGGACAGCCTTAAATCCTTCCTCAGTCCAATTTCCTAATTTCTGCACATTGTTGTAGCACATCTCGTTCTTGCAGGCTCCTCTGTTTGCACTTATCATCTGTTCTGCAAAAGCTTGGAGTGTCCTGTTTAAAACAGTAAGCATTTGTACAGCATAAGGTCAAAATAACCTCCATCTCTTCACTCCCAGTCGTTAGTGGCTACAAAAACAATGTTGTGCTGTCAGTGTAATAATAACAAGTACATTCTCAGGGTTAGGGTTAAGACAGGTGCAAAACAGCTCAATAACATTTCATCAGAACAAAGACAAAGGAACAAATGTTTAACAGTGATAAAAATATATATATATATATAAAATCTTTAACATGCACCACTCTGCATTTAATCATTAATGATTGATCTCTGCTCCCCTCCACAGCATGTCTTTTTCCTGGTTCTCTCCCTCAGCCCCAACCAGTCCCAGCAGAAGACTGCCCCTCCCTGAGCCTGGTTCTGCTGGAGGTTTCTTCCTGTTAAAAGGGAGTTTTTCCTTCCCACTGTCGCCAAGTGCTTGCTCACAGGGGGTCGTTTTGACCATTGGGGTTTTTACATAATTATTGTATGGCCTTGCCTTACAATATAAAGCGCCTTGGGGCAACTGTTTGTTGTGATTTGGCGCTATATAAATAAAATTGATTGAAATTGATTGATTGAAAAACAGCAATCTCTTTTTTGCAAACATTGTCTACACAAAAATTTATGTAATCACTAATTGTAACCGTGGCCTGGTCAAGATTTAATGTGTGGAATATGGACCAGTCTGTACATAAAAAAAAAAACTGCCTTTTAGTGATTCCAGTGATTCCAGTGATTGGTAGAGTTTTAACTTGCACTTGTACAGTAGATGTACCAACGAACTGTGTTAACTGACAATGGTTTTCTGAAGTGTTCCTGAGCCCACGCAGTAAGGTCCTTTACCAGTGTTGTATAGTAACAAAGTAAAAATACTTCACTACTGTATTTAAGTATGTTTTGGGAGACTTTGTACTTTACTTGAGTTTTTTAAATTCAGCTTACTTTCACTTTTACTTCACTTCATTTCTGACCTCAATTGCATACTTCTACTCTGATACATTTTCTATGCGCCATGCCGTTACTCCTTACAAACACACACACCACACACACACACACACACACACACACACACACACACACACACACACACACACACACACACACACACACACACACACACACACGAAAAAAGTCGTGTTTTCACCCAGAGACCCCACTGACTACTAGTGACTGCAATGAAGTCAGGCCGATTTGTCATGAGGCATGTCCGATAGGCTTTTTTGCAGTTGCGCATTTGGAGGGTGTTTGTCAGGAAAATGATCATTTCTCTACATTGATTACAGTCCTGCAGGGGGTCTGTTATCAACTTTTCTGCAGCGCGGCTTTGCTTTGAACCTTGAACCAATCGAAGCAGTGATTCGCAGATCAAAGCAGTGATTCGCAGATCGAAGCAGTGCTTCGAGCTACGATTCGTGGATTCATTGTTTATTTCGCTTTATCCTAATTTTTCCCTGCTAAAACTCTGAAAAGCATATGTCTGTGAGTAATATTTAATATTTTTAATGTTAAACTGACCTGTTATGGTCTTCTGAAACAGTTGATAGATGTATTTTATAACTTAAAACAGGGCCGATGCTAAGGCATTAGCATGTCTATGGCGTTTTCAGTGTTAAAGTTAGCATTAAGCTGTTCACATCAGCACGTTTGTGTTGATTTGTTTTCTGTATAATTAATGGCTCAGCGTCCATTGTCATAAAAGAGTCAAATTGTAGTTTTTTATTTTTTTATTCATATATTAATAGCAACAACAATAATAGTCTACATAATAGACAATAATAGTCAATAATAATAGACTAATAATGTTACAATACAATTTTAGAGAAAGAGACAAAAAGAACCTAATGAAACAAAACACAACAGAAAAGATAAAACCATGTAACAATGAAAATAAATAAATACATATAGAAATAAATAAGCGTTTCTTGTGAACACCTAGTGAGTAGCCTACTCTCGTTTAGGTTTTGAAACCTTGTTTCTGAAGTGTTTTTGTGTGATGTGCACAATTTTCAGTATTTTGACTAATGCTACCAGTCATTTACAAGCCTAGATAAACTTTGTAATATAAAAAAAACAGTCCATTTTTGATTATTAACATTTACTTGTACTTTTACTTTCAATACTTGAGTACATTTAGTTGTACATTACTTGTCATACTTAAGTACAATAAATACTAGATACTTTAAGACTTTTACTTGAGTAGCATTTCAATCGGTGACTTGAACTTCTACCAAAGTCATTTTTATAATGAGTATCTGTACTTTTACTTAAGTGTGATTTTCTGGTACTTTATACAACATTGTTCAAAACACATTTTGTAATGTGTTTATGACACACACACACACACCTGCACTTGAATGTATTTGAAACACTTACACAAAAGTACCACTTCTTATTGAACAAAAGAAATTAAATAATGTAACCAATCATCTTTTACAGTGGAATTATTAAAAGTGACATGCACAATGATGTTGGTTTTTAATGCAGTGCCGCCTGAAGGATTGAAGGTCACGGGCATTCAATGTAGGTTTTCGGCCTTGACGCTTACGTGTAGAAAGTTCTCCAGATTCTCTGAATCTTCTGATTATATTATGGACTGTAGATGATGGAATCCCTAAATTCCTTGCAATTGAACATTGAGAAACATTGTTTTTAAACTGCTGGACTATTTTTTCATGCAGTTGTTCACAAAGTGGTGGTCCTCACCCCATCTTTGCTTATGAACACCTGAGACTTTTGGGGATGCTCCTTTTATACCCAAACATGACACTCACCTGTTTCCAATTCGGTGCTCTTTGAGTATTCATCAACTTTCCCAGTCTTTTGTTGCCCCGTCCCAACTTTTTTGAAATGTGTTGCAGGCATCCATTTCAAAATGAGCAAATATTTGCATAAAAAACAACAAAGTGTATCAGTTTTAAAATTAAATATCTTGTTTTTGTAGTGTAATTGGGGTTGTAATTACTGTGTGTTTGTGCAGAAAATAACTCGGGAATAATTGAGCAGATTATCTCCAAACTTGGTATCAATTTTCCTTGGGAGATTGTCCTTCGCTATGTTTTGGTACAGATCAGTCAAACGGTAAAGGCTGTCAAAAATATAGCCCCAAAAACACATTTTCCCCACAAGCAATATGGCTAGAGAGACAACATAATGCCTATATTAATTATCGAATTATTTGCAGTTGAGTGATTTGCAATCACATAATGCAGCGATGCCTTAAAAATATATTGTAAAAAAATGCACGATCACAATAATACATGAAATAAAACCCTTCAAAACCCACTACAGATGCCATTATGTTTTAATTTTCTGGAGCACTGTTTTGTGTGTATGCAGCATATGAATTGCCCCTGCAGTGTCTTTCATTGTTCTTTTTATTGACATTGATTGATATGATGGAATGCAGTACTTTTGCGTAATTAAATAAAAACATTTTCAGTTTTCTCGCCAAACAGCGCTCAACACCAACACCAGCCATATTAGTTTTTGTTGGGGTTTCCCCTGTGATGTCGTAGGGGATTACCCAAATGTTTCATGACTTTCTTCACAGGGAACTGTTGGATCTGCATTTGAATACCATAGCAGCCTTTTTCTCTTATAGCGTGTTTAAATTAAATCAATGTCATTTTCAAACCACTAATTTTAAAATTTGTTTTAAAGACTGTTTTAAAATCAGATTTACAGGCAGACCATGTTGTGAGCAGAAAAAGAGACAACATGCCAGCAGACTGACAGGTTTTAATATAACACAAGGCTAAAATACCCTCAGCTGTATGAGCATAAAAACAGGAAACAGAATGTTACCTTTTGACCCCTTAAAATAGGTCAAGGTTAGCCATCTTTGAACTTGTCCAAGGTCTGTGTCCCAAAATTGATCCCTGTGAATTTGAAGACCCTGGCAGTAATAGGACTAGACTTATGCTGAGCACAGACAGACAGGCAGATGGACGCAAAGTCTTCGCAGTACCTAATGGCCGTATTTTGATCTCGGGTAAAAATGGGATTTTAAAACATGACGGTAGTGGAAATGGTTTACTTCAGGCCACTGTTAATGATGGGGAACTCCAAGGAGATGCTTCCTTAATGTATTGTCCAAAGTACAGGAATAGACAGAAAAATCACCAGTGTTAAATTAACACTGACAGTGAACACATGGTCCCATTCGAACAAGAGTAGGACCATATGTACACTGGCAGTGTTAATGTAACACTATCAGTGTTAGTTTTACACTGGTGAATTTAATGTGTAAGAATATACTTTTGGTGTGTAAGCAGCTTCTGACTTGATTCATATCAGACTCAGCAAAGTACAAACAAGTCATTTTACAAACTGATCTAATCTGGTATCTGTTACTCATAGCAGACAAAATGTGCTGCACAAAATACACCGAGTACTTGAAACAAAGCTTTATTAAATGTCAGGGTTTTCATGCCAGACCAGGGTGGGGGTGGAGTTGGGGTGGGTGTGTGTGTGTGTGTGTGTGTGTGTGTGGGGGGGGGGGGGGGGTCATCAATTACAGTACTCCTGTTGCAGCTGAATCAGCTCCATCCAATTTTTCCAATTTCATTTGGACACTGTCTCACAGAAGAGTGGATAAAGAAGGAAGAAAATACATTTCTTTTGAAACACACACACTGCTCCGGTCAGACAACTCCTGTCACTTTTTTCTGCTTACATTATGATTCTAAAGCTCAAGTTTAAAGCTGTTTTAGTCTTTATTGGTAATTTAATTCTAAATCTAGTAGATTGTAACACATCCATCAACGCAAATCATCATATATACCATATTTTCCATGTTTCATGAAGAGGAAACAAACACATAAGTTGCACTGCATCTCTGTATAATTCACATTTAGTTTTGAAATGTCATACTATTGCTTCATACGGAATGATCCAAAAAAACTCAGAACCCATAAAAACTGTAATAAATCCTGCAAAGGTCTTGCTGGAACTAAACTTCAGTCTGTGTATGATCGTTTCCCAAAATTTCAGTTTTTCCTTGGCATGTTTACTTGGTATGTTGGCATGGCCAAGTAGGCATAGACATGACCAAGACATGCTGGGGAAGACTCCCCAACATATCATTGTCAACCAAGGAAAAGACATTTTGCCTGTTCCCCAACAAATCACACCATTTGGAGTATAATATTGAAAGAATATGACTTTTATGCAAAGCTACCAAGACAACAAGATAAACTCTGGGGAATGATCGTTTACAGCCTGAAGTTTAAATCCAGCAAACTTTGAGAAATTTGCTAGACCTTTCTAGGATTGATTACAGTTTTTATGGGTTCTGTTTTTATAGTCACCCTGTATAACAGAAAATACATCCCTTTGGCTGTTGCTTTGTTTTAGGCTCATCACAACAGATCTGACAGTTGATTTGGCACAAGTTTTATGCCAGATGCCTTTCCTGGCACAACACCACACTCTCTAAAAAATGGACCACTGTCTCAGCGAGAAAAAGTGTAATGATTTGCATCTGTTAGTTATTTCAACTTATCTAAAGTTACTTCACCATAACTAGAAAAGTCTTGTGGTTAACTCAGTTAAAATAACTTTAAAAAAAATCTATGCACATTGTTACATCAATTTTTCTCATTATAACAGCAGTTCCTATTTCAGAGTGCATTACATGGGGAATTGGCAAGGGTGGTGTTAGATAATATCTAACTTTATTTTATGTTAGATGGCTATTTTATTTTATTTTATGTTAGCTATCAAGTATTTGTGTTATTTGTTTGGAAGTTCTGAGAAATATAAGTTAAGTTTTACTTTATCATGTGTCCAAGTCTCAGACATAGGGAGATCTCCCCTGTTGGTAAGAGCCAGTAACATTAGAAATGTGAGACTAAACAACACCCATGTTAACACCCACAAGGTATAAAAGGTGTTGTATGACTCATTTTAAGGGCCTTTTCACAAGATGGACACTGTCTGTGAGGGTCCCAGGCCTGGTTTCTAACGTGACCTTGAATAAATTCAAAATGAGGAATACAATGGTTTGGTTTTTGCTAAGGGGCAGAATTTTACATAAAAGAACAGTGGGTTTCAAAACGGGAACCTTTGGCACAAGAAACAAGCACACTTTACCGCTTATCCACCACCCCTGTCCTGCTACTGCCTTATGTGACAAGATGGATTTTTTTTCTTGTAGTCATACCACAAACAGCCCTCCAACCCATTAGCCTAGCTTTCTGCTTGTTGCAGTTCTGCTTGTCCTACAAAATGCCAACAAATGAAGTTCTGACTAGTATGAAGGGTATTCACTCTCTTTAAAAGTATGGTCTTTCAGTTTGATAGTGTGGTTTATTGATTTCACTCAAGGCCGACCACATCCAGCTCATTCTGATCATCTTTTGTTCTTTTATGGATCCAGTTTAGTGATGCATGACTGCTACCTGATGCTCAGATCATACAAATCATTCAGAACATTTGGATCAGTGCACATGAAGAAATTATCACACATGTATTGTGCCATCTGATGACCGTAGATGGCAATGCATTATTTTTTCAAGTGTAGATGGCATCCAAATATAAGCTGCCAGACTAGCCAAACAAGTTAAAAAGTATGTGTTATAGTCCAGAAAATATGGTAGTGGTCTGGTATAATGAAACAGGAGAAGCACTGTTTTAAGCTTGAGTAGAGAAGCTTGAATCTTCAACTGGACTGGGTTGGTTTACGCAAGGACGTTTCGCTTCAAATCGCAGAAGCTTCCTCAGCTACAATTTTTGCTCTGGTAGTCTGACTTCTGTCTTGACTCTTGTAGAGAAGAATAAACAGAAGCCACAAAAGCTGGAGTTTTAAACCTAACCAGACCCTTCCTACCGAGAGGCAGACTGCTATAGGCTAGTGACTAAACAATAGCTCTAATTAGCACCTATTGTGCTCTAGTTAGCACCCTCCTAATGACAGGGCAACTGTCCCTCCTAATGATGGGACGGACGCCTCTCCTGATGGCTCCCTTGACGACTCTCCTGATGACGTGAATGACTCATTACCATGAACAAAAGACTGAAACTGCTTTGACCTGAGTACCCCATTGTAAACAGGGGACAAAGTGTGTCTCAGACCCCCTCCCTGGTTAAGGCTGGGTTTCAACTGTTTCACATAGAATGCCTCCTTGACCCCTCTCTCAAACCATTTCTTCTCTGTGGCTAAGATTTTAACTTCCTTGTCCTCAAACGTGTGGTTAGTGTCTTTAAGGTGGAGATGAACTGCAGACTGAGGTTCATTGGCTCCCTCTCTGCAGTGCTGGTATAGCCTTTTGTGTAAAGGTTGCTTAGTCCCACCTATGTAGGGTTCATTACAGTTTTCCTGACATCTGATACAATACACTACATTGCTCTGTTTGTAACTAGGGATCCTGTCCTTAGGGTGAACTAATTTCTGTCTCAAGGTGTTAACTGGTTTAAAGTAAACTGGGATTTTGTGCTGTCTGAAGATCCTCTGTAGTTTTTCCCCTACTCCTGCTAAATAAGGGAGAGACACTTCTGTTCTTCTTGTCTCCGTCTCCTGTCTATCTGGTCTCTTTGTTCTCTGGGACTTCTGCACTTTGTCCAGGGACCATTGTGGGCACCCACATACTGTGAGGGCTTTCCGGACAGGTTGTTGTTCTTTAGCCCTTCCCTCTGCAGTTGTGGACACCTGTAGGGCTCTGTGTTGAAGAGTCTTGATCACCCCGAGCTTGTGTTCAAGGGGGTGCTATACCAGCACCACAGAGAGGGCGTCAGTGGACCTCAGTCTGCAGTTCATCTCCACTTTAAAGACACTAACCACACGTTTGAGGACAAGGAAGTTAAAATCTTAGCCAGAGAGAAGAAATGATTTGAGAGAGGGGTCAAGGAGGCATTCTATGTGAAACAGTTGAAACAACAGCCTTAATCTGTGAGGGGGTCTGAGACACGCTTTGTCCCCTGTTTACAATGGGGTACTCAGGTCAAAGCAGTTTCAGTCTTTTGTTCATGGTAATGAGTCATTCACGTCATCAGGAGAGTCGTCAAGGGAACCATCAGGAGAGGCGTCAGTCCCATCATTAGGAGGAACAGCTGCCCTGTCATTAGGAGGGTGCTAACTAGAGCACAATAGGTGCTAATTAGAGCTATTGTTTAGTCACTAGCCTATAGCAGTCTGCCTCTCGGTAGAAGGGGTCTGGTTAGCTTTAAAACTCCAGCTTTTGTGGCTTCTGTTTTATTCTTCTCTGCAAGAGTCAAGACAGAGGTCAGACTACCAGAGCAAGAATTTTAGCTGAGGAAGCTTCTGCAATTTGAAGCGAAACGCCACGTCAAGCAACCCAGTCCAGTCGAAGATTCAAGCTTCTCTACTATGGAAACCACCTGGACAACTGAGAGCCTTCACAGAAACATTAAGCTTGAGTCTTCATCTGGTTTTGTAGAGAATATTGGTAGCCTATAAAGGTAGCCTTAACTATTCTCTGTTTGTGGAGCAATTAAACTTTAAAGAAAGTCCCAATGATGTAAATCCCAACAACAAAAACAAATGTGGCTGCTGTTGTTGTGGTGGTGACCTGAGAAGCTACAAGAGTGAAAATGTGTTCTTGTTATTGCACAGTCAATCAATTTTATTTATATAGCACCAAATCACAACAAACAGTTGCCCCAAGGCGCTCTATATTGTAGGCAAGGCCATACAATAATTACGTAAAAACCCCAATGGTCAAAACGACCCCCTGTGAGCAAGCACTTGGCAACAGTGGGAAGGAAAAACTCCCTTTTAACAGGAAGAAACCTCCAGCAGAACCAGGCTCAGGGAGGGGCAGTCTTCTGCTGGGACTGGTTGGGGCTGAGGGAGAGAACAGGAAAAAGACATGCTGTGGAGGGGAGCAGAGATCAATCACTAATGATTAAATGCAGAGTGGTGCATACAGAGCAAAAAGAGAAAGAAACACTCAGTGCATCATGGGAACCCCCCAGCAGTCTAAGTGTATAGCAGCATAACTAAGGGATGGTTCAGGGTCACCTGATCCAGCCCTAACTATAAGCTTTAGCAAAAAGGAAAGTTTTAAGCCTAATCTTAAAAGTAGAGAGGGTGTCTGTCTCCCTGATCTGAATTGGGAGCTGGTTCCACAGGAGAGGAGCCTGAAAGCTGAAGGCTCTGCCTCCCATTCTACTCTTACAAACCCTAGGAACTACAAGTAAGCCTGCAGTCTGAGAGCGAAGCGTTCTATTGGGGTGATATGGTACTATGAGGTCCCTAAGATAAGATGGGACCTGATTATTCAAAACCTTATAAGTAAGAAGAAGAATTTTAAATTCTATTCTAGAATTAACAGGAAGCCAATGAAGAGAGGCCAATATGGGTGAGATATGCTCTCTCCTTCTAGTCCCCGTTAGTACTCTAGCTGCAGCATTTTGAATTAACTGAAGGCTTTTCAGGGAACTTTTAGGACAACCTGATATTAATGAATTACAATAGTCCAGCCTAGAGGAAATAAATGCATGAATTAGTTTTTCAGCATCACTCTGAGACAAGACCTTTCTAATTTTAGAGATATTGCGTAAATGCAAAAAAGCAGTCCTACATATTTGTTTATTTGTTGGCATTGAATGACATATCCTGATCAAAAATGACTCTAAGATTTCTCACAGTATTACTAGAGGTCAGGGTAATGCCATCCAGAGTAAGGATCTGGTTAGACA
Source organism: Thalassophryne amazonica (assembly GCF_902500255.1). NCBI lineage: Eukaryota > Metazoa > Chordata > Actinopteri > Batrachoidiformes > Batrachoididae > Thalassophryne > Thalassophryne amazonica. The sequence goes on from NC_047109.1 coordinate 86,254,244, forward strand.
CCATGTTTCTAAGATTTGTGGGGCCAAGTACAATAACTTCAGTTTTATCTGAGTTTAAAAGCAGGAAATTAGAGGTCATCCATGTCTTTATGTCTGTAAGACAATCCTGCAGTTTAGCTAATTGGTGTGTGTCCTCTGGCTTCATGGATAGATAAAGCTGGGTATCATCTGCGTAACAATGAAAATTTAAGCAATGCCGTCTAATAATACTGCCTAAGGGAAGCATGTATAAAGTGAATAAAATTGGTCCTAGCACAGAACCTTGTGGAACTCCATAATTAACCTTAGTCTGTGAAGAAGATTCCACAGTTACATGAACAAATTGTAATGTATTAGATAAATATGATTCAAACCACCGCAGTGCAGTGCCTTTAATACCTATGGCATGCTCTAATCTCTGTAATAAAATTTTATGGTCAACAGTATCAAAAGCAGCACTGAGGTCTAACAGAACAAGCACAGAGATGAGTCCACTGTCTGAGGCCATAAGAAGATCATTTGTAACCTTCACTAATGCTGTTTCTGTACTATGATGAATTCTAAAACCTGACTGAAACTCTTCAAATAGACCATTCCTCTGCAGATGATCAGTTAGCTGTTTTACAACTACCCTTTCAAGAATTTTTGAGAGAAAAGGAAGGTTGGAGATTGGCCTATAATTAGCTAAGATAGCTGGGTCAAGTGATGGCTTTTTAAGTAATGGTTTAATTACTGCCACCTTAAAAGCCTGTGGTACATAGCCAACTAATAAAGATAGATTGATCATATTAAGATCGAAGCATTAAATAATGGTAGGGCTTCCTTGAGCAGCCTGGTAGGAATGGGGTCTAATAGACATGTTGATGGTTTGGATGAAGTAACTAATGAAAATAACTCAGACAGAACAATCTGAGAGAAAGAGTCTAACCAAATACCGGCATCACTGAAAGCAGCCAAAGATAACGATACGTCTTTGGGATGGTTATGAGTAATTTTTTTCTCTAATATTTAAAATTTTATTAGCAAAGACAGTCATGAAGTCATTACTAGTTAAAGTTAAAGGAATACTCGGCTCAATAGAGCTCTGACTCTTTGTCAGCCTGGCTACAGTGCTGAAAAGAAACCTGGGGTTGTTCTTGTTTTCTTCAATTAGTGATGAGTAGTAAGATGTCCTAGCTTTATGGAGGGCTTTTTTATAGAGCAACAGACTCTTTTTCCAGGCTAAGTGAAGATCTTCTAAATTAGTGAGACGCCATTTCCTCTCCAACGTACGGGTTATCTGCTTTAAGCTGCGAGTTTGTGAGTTATACCACGGAGTCAGGCACTTCTGATTTAAAGCTCTCTTTTTCAGAGGAGCTACAGCATCCAAAGTCGTCTTCAATGAGGATGTAAAACTATTGACGAGATACTCTATCTCACTTACAGAGTTTAGGTAGCTACTCTGTACTGTGTTGGTATATGGCATTAGAGAACATAAAGAAGGAATCATATCCTTAAACCTAGTTACAGCACTTTCTGGAAGACTTCTAGTGTAATGAAACTTATTCCCCACTGCTGGGTAGTCCATCAGAGTAAATGTAAATGTTATTAAGAAATGATCAGACAGAAGGGAGTTTTCAGGGAATACTGTTAAGTCTTCAATTTCCATACCATAATGTTGTGTGGGCCGCCAGAAGAGGAGGTACTGCTGGCCCACCACCAGAGGGCGCCCTGTCTGAAGTGCGGGCTTCAGGCACTGGAGGGCGCTGCCACCTTCCAAGAGCGGCCGGGTTGACAGCTCTCACTCATCAGCTATGACAGCTGTCACCAATCATCTGCGCCTCACCCCGCATAAAAGCAGGACGACACCTCCACCACGTCGCCGAGATATCGTTCTTCCAAGGAGGTAACACTCTCAGCCTGAGAATTCCTAAACGTTGTTTGTGGATACATTGTTTGCAGCTGTCTTCCTGAAGGACCGACGTATGCTGCGACTGCTTCGCTCTGCATTCCGCCAGATAAGTAATTAGACAGGAGCTGCACGAGCGTGTGATTAGAGGTGGAGGTGGAATAACCACCATCCTTGTTACGGGGTGCACACACACCCACACCTGACTGTGTTTGCTCTTCGCCAGCAGTACCAGATCCGACACGCGGAGACGGTGGCCACCTGGGGAACTCGGGACCTGGCGGCTCCAGTATCCTCCTGGTTCGGTGGCGGAGGAAATCGTGTGGTTCCGGTTCTTCTCCAGACGGACGTCTCCTATCGTCGAGCCTGCCCACACGACACCTTTATTAATTGACCTTGTATTCATTCTATAATCTGCTGTGTGTAGTTGTGGCATTCACAACAGTAAAGTGTTCAAATTTAACTTCTCCTATTGTCCGTTCATTTGCGCCCCCTGTTGTGGGTCCGTGTCACTACACTTTCACAACAGGATATCTCGGCCAGCGTCATGGACTCCGAGGGGCGTCACCCATCTGTTGGACAGCCAATGGGAGAGCAGGGTGCACAGGCGTCTGCAGGAGGCATGATTGGTGAGTTGCAGCACATCCTCACCGCCTTTACGGCTTGGTTGGATCAGATGACCGAGCAAAACATCCTTCTGAACATCAAGGTGGAGGCTCTCTCCGCACAGGTGGCAGTGAGCGCTCAGGGCGCTGCTGCAGCTCCTCCTCCTGTCGACCCTGTGCAGGATATAAATGTTCCACTGGTCGTTCAACAACCCCTCCCACCATCCCCTGAAGCATACATAAGCCCCCCAGAGCCGTACGGAGGTTGTGTGGAGACATGCGTGGACTTTCTTATGCAGTGTTCGCTCGTCTTTGCACAACGTCCCGTCATGTACGCGTCTGATGCTAGTAAAGTAGCTTATGTGATTAATCTGCTTCGAGGAGAGGCACGCGCTTGGGCTACGGCGCTGTGGGAGCAAAATTCACGGCTCCTTCATACGTACACTGGGTTTGTGAGGGAGTTTAAGACCGTGTTTGATCACCCTAACAGGGGAGAGACCGCTTCAACTGTGCTGCTGTCAATGAGACAAGGACGCCGGAGCGCAGCCGCTTATGCAGTCGACTTCCGCATTGTGGCTGCGAGGTCCAGCTGGAATAACACTGCGCTCCGCGCCGCCTTCGTAAACGGACTGTCGTCGGTCCTGAAGGAGCACCTGGTGGCCAAGGACGAACCTCGGGAATTAGATGGGCTTATCAACCTCGTTATACGGTTAGACAATCGGTTGGAGGAACGCCGTTGGGAACGAGACGAGGGGCGTGGCTGGGTACGCGCCGTCCCTCTTCCTTCCGGGTCCGAAAAAGGTCCGCCCTTCCCACACTCCATGGCCTCTACGCCCCGTGTGGCTACAGCTCCCCCTGCTGACAAAGCTATCGACACGAGCAGGGCCACATTCAGACCACCGAATAGACAGAGGAGGCTTCCCTGCGGGGCGTGTTTTGTTTGCGGCTCAATTGAGCATCAATTGAGAGACTGCCCCGAACGGTTAAACACCAATGCCCGCCCCTAGAAACTGGGCTTAGGGTGGGCCAAGAAATTCACGTGGGACATACACATATTTCCACACGACTCCCAGTTACAATCCTTAGCTGGGATTTAACCCTTCAGGCCCCAGCACTGGTAGACACAGGGTCAGAAGGGAATCTGCTAGACAGCAGATGGGCCAGGGAGGTAGGGCTCCCTCTGGTGGTGCTTCCTTTGCCATTGCAGGTGCGAGCACTAGATGGCACCCTACTCCCTTTAATCACACACAGGAGACTACCAGTAACTCTGGTGGTGTCAGGGAATCATCGGGAGGAGATAGAGTTTTTTGTGACTCCCTCTACCTCCCGTGTGATTCTGGGGTTCCCATGGATGTTAAAACACAATCCCCGGATTGATTGGCCATCCGGGGTGGTGGTTCAGTGGAATGAAACCTGCCACCGGAATTGTTTAGGATCCTCGGTTCCTCCCGGTGTAAACGCTAATGAGGAGGTTAAAGTCCCTCCCAATCTGACGGCGTGCCGGTTGAGTACCACGATCTTGCTGATGTCTTCAGCAAGGATCTGGCGCTCACCCTTCCCCCGCACCGTCCGTACGATTGTGCCATTGATTTGGTCCCGGGCGTTGAGTTCCCGTCCAGCAGGCTGTACAATCTCTCACGTCCCGAGCGCGAATCAATGGAGACCTACATCCGGGACTCATTAGCTGCCGGGTTGATCCGGAATTCCACCTCCCCGATGGGTGCAGGATTGTTTTTTGTGGGCAAGAAAGATGGCGGACTCCGTGCATGCATTGATTACAGGGGGCTGAACGACATAACGGTTCGTAATCGATACCCTTTACCCCTGTTGGATTCAGTGTTCATGCCCCTGCATGGAGCCCAAATTTTCACCAAACTGGACCTCAGGAATGCGTACCACCTGGTTCGGATCCGGAAGGGAGATGAATGGAAGACGGCATTCAACACCCCATTAAGTCATTTTGAGGACCTGGTCATGCCGTTCGGCCTCACTAACGCCCCCCGCGATGTTCCAAGCTTTGGTAAACAACGTCTTGCGGGACATCCTGCACCGATTCGTCTTCGTATATCTGGACGATATACTCATTTTTTCTCCGGACCCTGAGACTCATGTACGGCATGTACGTCAGGTCCTGCAGCGGTTGTTGGAGAACCGGCTGTTTGTGAAGGGCGATAAGTGTGAGTTTCACCGCACCTCTTTGTCCTTCCTGGGGTTTATCATCTCCTCCAACTCCGTCGCCCCAGATCCAGCCAAGGTCGCGGCGGTGAGAGACTGGCCCCAACCTACGAGCCGTAGGAAGCTGCAACAGTTCCTCAGCTTCGCAAATTTTTACAGGAGGTTCATCAAGGGGTATAGTCAGGTAGATAGCCCCCTGACAGCCATGACCTCACCAAAGGTTCCCTTCACCTGGTCGGATCGGTGCGATGCCGCATTCAGGGAGTTGAAACAGCACTTCTCGACTGCACCTGTCTTGGTGCAGCCCGATCCCAGTCGCCAGTTTGTGGTTGAAGTGGACGCCTCTGACTCAGGGATAGGAGCCGTGCTATCCCAGAGCGGAGAGACCGATAAGGTCCTTCACCCGTGTGCCTATTTCTCCCGCAGGTTGACCCCAGCAGAACGGAACTATGACGTGGGCAATCGAGAACTCCTAGCGGTGAAAGAGGCTCTTGAGGAGTGGAGACATCTGCTGGAGGGAGCGTCAGTGCCATTCATAGTTTTTACTGACCACCGGAACCTGGAGTATATCAGGACCGCCAGGCGACTCAACCCCAGGCAAGCCCGCTGGTCACTGTTCTTCGGCCGTTTTGACTTCCGGATCACCTACTGCCCCGGGACCAAGAACCAGAGGTCGGATGCCTTGTCCCGGGTGCATGAAAATGAAGTCAAAACCGAGCTGTCGGATACACCGGAACCCATCGTACTGGAGTTCGCTATCGTGGCCACCCTTACCTGGGACGTGGAGAAGACCGTCCGGGAGGCCCTGGCACGGAGCCCGGACCCCGGAACAGGGCCTAAGAACAGACTGTACGTCCCACCAGAGGCCAGGGCTGCCGTCCTGGACTTCTGTCACGGGTCCAAGCTCTCCTGCCACCCAGGGGTGCGTAGGACCGTGGCAGTGGTCCGGCAGCGCTTCTGGTGGGCGTCCTTGGAGGCTGACGTCCGGGCATACATCCAGGCCTGCACCACCTGTGCCAGGGGCAAGGCGGACCACCAAAAGGCACAGGGACTCCTTCAGCCGCTTCCTGTGCCTCATTGCCCCTGGTCCCACATTGGTATGGATTTCGTCACGGGCCTCCCGCCATCCAGGGGGCACACCACCATCCTCACGATAGTGGACCGGTTCTCCAAGGCAGCCCACTTCGTGGCCCTCCCGAAGCTCCCGTCGGCCCAGGAGACAGCGGATCTCCTGGTCCACCATGTCGTACGTCTGCATGGGATACCAACAGACATCGTCTCAGATCATGGTCCCCAGTTTTCCTCGCAGGTTTGGAGAAGTTTCTGCCGGGAGCTGGGGGCCACCGTGAGCCTCTCGTCTGGGTATCACCCACAGACCAACGGACAGGCTGAATGGGCTAATCAAGAGCTGGAGCAGGCCCTGCGCTGTACCACATCCGCACACCCAACAGCTTGGAGTGAACACCTGGCCTGGATCGAGTGTGCGCATAACAGCCAAGTGTCCTCTGCCACCGGCCTCTCCCCGTTCGAGGTGTGTCTGGGGTACCAGCCCCCTTTGTTTCCTGTGGTGGAGGGAGAGGTCGGTGTGCCCTCGGTCCAGGCCCACCTGCGGAGATGCCGTCTGGTGTGGCGCACCGCCCGTTCGGCCTTGTTGAGGGCCCGGACGAGGGCAAAGACCCATGCAGACTGTCGACGGTCCCCGGCCCCCGCATATCAGCCCGGGCAGGAGGTGTGGCTATCTACAAGGGACATCCCCTTCCAGGTCGATTTCCCAAACTTAAGGACCAGTACATTGGGCCCTACAAGATCCTCAAGGTCCTCAGTCCCGCCGCAGTGAGGCTCCAACTCCCGGCCTCACTGCGGATCCATCCGGTATTCCATCTGTCGAGACTGAAACCACATCACACGTCACCCCTCTGTACACCCGGTCCGGCGCCGCCTCCTGCCCGTATCATCGACAGGGAGCCGGCTTGGACAGTGCGCCGGCTCCTGGACGTCCTTCGAATGGGCCGGGGTTTCCAGTATTTGATGGACTGGGAGGGGTATGGACCCGAAGAACGCTCCTGGGTGAAGAGGAGCTTCATCCTGGACCCGGCCCTCCTGGCCGATTTTTACCGTTGCCACCCGGCCAAGCCTGGTCGGGCGCCAGGAGGCGCCCGTTGAGGGGGGGGTCCTGTTGTGTGGGCCGCCAGAAGAGGAGGTACTGCTGGCCCACCACCAGAGGGCGCCCTGTCTGAAGTGCGGGCTTCAGGCACTGGAGGGCGTTGCCACCTTCCAAGAGCGGCCGAGTTGACAGCTGTCACTCATCGGCTATGACAGCTGTCACCAATCATCTGCGCCTCACCCCGCATAAGCAGGACGACACCTCCACCACGTCGCCGAGATATCGTTCTTCCAAGGAGGTAACACGCTCAGCCTGAGAATTCCTAAACGTTGTTTGTGGATACATTGTTTGCAGCTCTCTTCCTGAAGGACCGGCGTATGCTGCGACTGCTTCGCTCTGCATTCCGCCAGATAAGTAATTAGACAGGAGCTGCACGAACGTGTGATTAGAGGTGGAGGTGGAATAACCACCATCCTTGTTACGGGGTGCACACTGTGTTTGCTCTTCGCCAGCGGTACCAGATCCGACACACGGAGACGGTGGCCACCTGGGGAACTCGCGACCTAGTGGCTCCAGTATCCTCCTGGTTCGGTGGCGGAGGAAATCGTATGGTTCCGGTTCTTCTCCAGACGGACGTCTCCTATTGTCGAGCCTGCCCACACGACACCTTTATTAATTGACCTTGTATTCATTCTATAATCTGCTGTGTGTAGTTGTGGCATTCACAACAGTAAAGTGTTCAAATTTAACTTCTCTTATTGTCCGTTCATTTGCGCCCCCTGTTGTGGGTCCGTGTCACTACACTTTCACAACACCATAAGTCAGAACAAGATCTAAGATATGATTAAAGTGGTGGGTGGACTTCATTTACATTTTGAGCAAAGCCAGTTGAGTCTAATAATAGATTAAATGCAGTGCTGAGGCTGTCATTCTCAGCATCTGTGTGGATGTTAAAATCGCCCACTATAATTATCTTATCTGAGCTAAGCACTAAGTCAGACAAAAGGTCTGAAAATTCACAGAGAAACTCACAGTAATGACCAGGTGGACGATAGATAATAACAAATAAAACTGGTTTTTGGGACTTCCAATTTGGATGGACAAGACTAAGAGTCAAGCTTTCAAATGAATTAAAGCTCTGTCTGGGTTTTTGATTAATTAATAAGCTGGAATGGAAGATTGCTGCTAATCCTCTGCCTCGGCCCGTGCTACGAGCATTCTGGCAGTTAGTGTGACTCGGGGGAGTTGACTCATTTATACTAACATATTCATCCTGCTGTAACCAGGTTTCTGTAAGGCAGAATAAATCAATATGTTGATCAATTATTATATCATTTACTAACAGGGACTTAGAAGAGAGAGACCTAATGTTTAATAGACCACATTTAACTGTTTTAGTCTGTGGTGCAGTTGAAGGTGCTATATTATTTTTTCTTTTTGAATTTTTATGCTGGTTATTGGTGGTCTGGGAGCAGGCACCGTCTCTACGGGGATGAGGTAATGAGGGGATGGCAGGGGGAGAGAAGCTGCAGAGAGGTGTGTAAGACTACAACTCTGCTTCCTGGTCCCAACCCTGGATAGTCACGGTTTGGAGGATTTAAGAAAATTAGCCAGATTTCTAGAAATGAGAGCTGCTCCATCCAAAGTGGCATGGATGCCGTCTCTCCTAACAAGACCAGGTTTTCCCCAGAAGCTTTGCCAATTATCTATGAAGCCCACCTCATTTTTTGGACACCACTCAGACAGCCAACAATTCAAGGAGAACATGCGGCTAAACATGTCACTCCCGGTCCGATTGGGGAGGGGCCCAGAGAAAACTACAGAGTCCGACATTGTTTTTGCAAAGTTACACACCGATTCAATGTTAATTTTAGTGACCTCCGATTGGCGTAACCGGGTGTCATTACTGCCGACGTGAATTACAATCTTACCAAATTTACGCTTAGCCTTAGCCAGCAGTTTCAAATTTCCTTCAATGTCGCCTGCTCTGGCCCCCGGAAGACAATTGACTATGGTTGCTGGTGTCGCTAACTTCACATTTCTCAAAACAGAGTCGCCAATAACCAGAGTTTGATCCTCGGCGGGTGTGTCACCGAGTGGGGAAAAACGGTTAGAAATGTGAACGGGTTGGCGGTGTACACAGGACTTCTGTTTAGGGCTATGCTTCCTCCTCACAGTCACCCAGTCGGCCTGCTTTCCCGGCTGCTCGGGATCTGCCAGAGGGAAACTAACGGCGGCTAAGCTACCGTGGTCCGCACCGACTACAGGGGCCTGGCTAGCTGTAGAATTTTCCACGGTGCGGAGCCGAGTCTTCAGTTCGCCCAGCCTGGCCTCCAAAGCTATAAATAAGCTACACTTATTACAAGTACCATTACTGCTAAAGGAGGCCGAGGAATAACTAAACATTTCACACCCAGAGCAGAAAAGTGCGGGAGAGACAGGAGAAGCTGCCATGCTAAACCGGCTAAGAGCTAGTAGCTGCGCTAAGCTAGCGGATTCCTAAAAACACACAAAGTGAATAATGTGTAAATAATTTAGAGGTGATTCAGCAGAGGGAGTGCTTTAGTTAAGGCACGTGAAGATTACACTGTGAAACAAATCGTTATCTAGTTAACTAGATCAATCTAACTGAGCAGATTAAACAGCTAACAGATACAGCAAAAACACCGCTGTGCTCCGGAACAGGAAGTGATACAATACCGCAGTGAGAGCCAACCACCAGTAGAGGCAAACAAGAGTGACACCATATATCATGGTAAAGGTAGAGCAAAATGCTAAATAGGTACTTTTCATGAAATTTGTAATTTTTATTCAGAGAAAATTCTTGGACAGCATGATAAAATCATGTGTCATCCAGTCTCTTTTACCATAGATTCATTTGTGCAAATTTTGAGGTGATATGTGATGCACAACTACTTGGAAAAAACGTTCCACGAGCAGGCTTCAGTTTCTGACATGAAGTTCCTGAATTTAATGATTCCTATATACTTGAAAAAGTTAAACACAGCAAAAACCTCATTTATGACCCCCCCCCCCACACACACACACACACACTACTCTACTACTCTGCAATCATTAAAATAAAAAATAAATAAATATGACTCACTTTAAAATGGTTGACTGTGAAACACATTTTGTTCTTTGGTTGGTTTGTTTCAGATTTGCAGACAATCAACAGATATGTCTCACTGTGTCATTTTGCAGAGGCCTTGGAAACCTGTTTTGAAGACCCACATTATGAGCACAATTTGCAGATGTCCATTAAGGAAGGTGACACAGACACAGTGAGTCAGGAAACAGTATATAAATTGACAATCTCATCCGATGCTGCACACAGCATCCTTCTTCAGCCTTCAAGGTTACTTCAACATTGTATATCCACACACATACAAGATTGTTTATTTGTGAGTCAAAAAACACTGAAATATTGCATATTAACCACATGAACTATAACTGTAACATACATACAGCAGCTAATTATTCAGTTTATTATTTGGCTTTACATTAGATGGTGTTTGTGATTCTGCTGATGGTGACAGCATGTGCTGCCATTAATGAAGGTAAAATACACTGTACATTCTTTATCCAACACACACACATGGTGCCAAAGGAAATGTGACTATGGGCAGAATAATGTAAATGACTTACAGCCATCTGTTACTTTTGTGGTATTTATTTTAACATGTAGTTTTCACACTCACCTGCGAGAAAACCACATTCAGTGTGCAGGAATGTTACATATATTAGACTAAAAATAATAAATAATTAATGTGAACATCTGATGGCCAAGTCCAGGAAATTATTGAAAGTCTGGATCTTTGTCTGGATCCAGGAAAACTGCAAATCCAGATGCTAACCCTGTTGTGTCTGATGAATTGCGGATGTTCATGCTGGATTTTACGGTCACAAATTGAGTTTTAAATGGATATTTGCAATACAGCATGAATGTCCGCAAATCATCAGACACAACAGGGTTATTCCTCTTATCCAATTCCATTGTTTGCAATTCCATTGTTGTTTAATTTTTCTGTAAGTAATTCGGTCGTTGAATCCTTGTGAAAGGGTGTGGTAGCCTTGTCAGCGTCTTCATGCCAAACTGGAAATTCTGTGAGCAGACCCACAGATTTCTCCATCTCGTCAGCTGCATTGAGTTAAATCCACGGTAAACCCATCAATCAATCCAGTTAAATCCATTAAATCCACACATTTCCGGATCGTCATCGCTGCACTTTCTGTCGGTCTCAGGTGACAGCGTCATTGTTGACACCTGCACAGCAAAGCGGTCAGGGGGCAGAGTAACACATCAAATGTGAAATGGTTTTAATATTTTGCCACGATCTACTAGATATTTTATAGTCTGAAATCTCACACGATTCACGGAAAAAAATGTAATTGGATTAGAATGTACATTTTTGTTACCATTTTGCACATGAGTAACGTTTATATTGTACTGTGATGTTTCAGCTTCACTGGCTGAATTTCAGCTCATTTATTCATTAATTCATTCAGTCAGCCTCTGGCACTGGGTGATCTGTCATCAGATTCATTCTGTCATAAACAAACAGCAAGTTCCTACTATGTCAGCCAATCAACTTACACTTGTATGTTGAAAAGTTGTATCAGTTTATATAAGTTGTGTTGTTGGGTCTTTATACTATTCAGCAGAAGTGGGACAAAGTCACCATCAAGTTACTCTCAAGTCATGAATCAGAAAGTTCAAGTCATAATGACCACCAACTGTTTGCATGCTGACTTGAGACTTGACTTGGGACTTGTAGATTGATGACTTGAGAATGACTTCGTCCCACCTCTGCTATTCGGGGGATGTCACAACATGATTGTTAGTGTTGAAGTGCTGAAGTGACAAAGGTAACTATTTCATATTGGATTTTGTCTTTTAATTGCACAATGCTGGAGTGTTTTCTCAGAAATGATCACATCAGTGGTGATTTAACTCCCTACAAATGCAAACTAATGCTTTTATAGTGTAATTTCAGGAGTTACATAAGGGATACAAAGGAATGCTTCAGAGGGTTAGCTGTTGTCAGAGGTTGCTATTTGGCATTAGAATTGCCTGATGTCGATGAGGATCTGGCTTCAAACCCACACTGAGGCCTATTTGTAACTAGAATTCAGATCTGATGACAATAATATAAACTCAATTCAAATTATTGTACATTTTAACATTGTATGAGTTGAATTAAAACTGACCATACCTGCATTCACAGAAATTGCAACACTGTGGAATATTCTGTTTATTGTTTTCCTTGGATTGAGACATCACAATCATCCTGATGTTTTGAGATAGATAAAATAGTAAAATAATCAGGTTTTACTTTTAAATGAGATTAGCTTTAATATAAGAGAAAATGCAACATGTTTCTTGAAATAGTGTCTGTAGATATTCAATGACTATTTTTGTTGCTCGGATTTGAATGTTTTCTGGTTTTTTTGGGTTTTTTTTTTTAAGAGCAAAGCTATTTTTGTTACATCAAATGTACAAAAGTATTTGCTGTAAATTGTTATTTATTTGCCTTAACGTCATCATATTTTGATTTTGAGTCTCTCTCTCTCTCTCTCTCTCTCTCTCTCTCTCTCTCTCTCTCTCTCTCTCTCTCTCTCTCTCTCTCTCTCCATAAGATCTGCAAGGCAAAATGTTCACCTTTCCAGAAGAAAGCAGCACAGCTGTCACGGTGATGTTAAAATCAACTGAAAGTTTCAAGGCTTTAACTGTGTGTCTCAGGTAGCGAAAAAATTATCTGTTGCAGCCTTATTTTAAAATGGAGCAAATTCATTTTTCACTCAAAAGTCTGCTCACAACACCCCATAATGACAACATGAAAAAAGTTTTTTTGAATTTTTGCAAATTATTAAAACAAAAAAATCAAGAAATCCTGTGTACATAAGAATTCACAAAGTTGAGCTCAGGTGCATCCTCTTTCCACTGATCATTCTTCAGATGTTTTGACAGCTTAATTGGAGTCCACCTGGGGTACATTCAGTTGATTTGACATGATTTGGAAAAGCACACCTGTTTACATATAAGGTCCCACAGTTAACAGTGCATATCAGAACACAAACCAAGCATGAAGTCAATGGAATTCTCTGTCTGTACATAAGTATTTGCAACCTTTGCTCAATACTTTGTTGATGCACCTTTGGCAGCAATTACAGCCTTGTGTCTTCTTGAATATGATGCCACAAGCTTGGCGCACTTACCTTTTGGTAGTTTTGTCCATTCCTCTTTGCAGCACCTCTCAAATTCCATCAAGTTGGATGGAGAGCATCTGTGCACAGCCATCCAGAGTTGTTCAATCAAATTCAGGTCTGGGCTCTGGCTGGACCACTCAAGGACATTCAGAGAGTTGTCCGGAAGCCACTCATTTGACATCTTGGTTGTGTGCTTAGGGTCATTGTCCTGCTGACAGATGAACCATCACCCAAGTCTAAGGTCAAGAGCATTCTGGAGCAGATTTTCACCCAAGATGTCTCTGTACATTGCTGCATTCATCTTTCCCTCAATCCTGATTAGTCGCCCAGTTTCTGTCACTGAAAAACATCCCCACAGCATGATGCTGCCACCACCATGCTTCAATGTAGGGATGGTGCCTGGCTTCCTCCAAACATGACGCCTGATATTCACACCAAAGAGTCCAGTCTTTGTCTCATCAGACCAGAGAATGTTGTTTCTCATGGTCTGAGAGTCCTTCAGGGGCCTTTTGGCAAACTCCAGGTGGGCTGCCATGTGCCTTTTACTAAGGAGTAACTTCCGTCTGGCCACTCTAACATACAGGCCTGATTGGTGGATTGCTGCAGAGATGGTTGTCCTTCTGAAAGGTTCTCCTCTCTCCACAGAGGAATGCTGGAGCTCTGACAGAGTGACCACTGGGTTCCTGGACACCTCCCTGACTAAGGCACTTCTCCACCCAACCACTCAGTTTAGATGGGTGGCCAGCTCTAGGAAGAGTCCTGGTGAATCCAAACTTCTTTCATTTATAGATGACAAAGGTCTCTGTACTCATTGGGACCTTCAAAGCAGCAGAAATATTTCATTACCCTTCCCCAGATTTGTGCCTTGAGACAATCCTGCACTCTGATCGCTCCCTCGTCTTATATGAAGAAATAATGCTGAATTTATGTGGAAATGATTGTTGTACAAAAGCTTCAGATATCTGTCGCTGAGATAGATGATGACTAGGGTGCAGTTTTAAGCAGAAACAAGGTGATAATTGGTGAGTTGCTGCCAATGCTCAGAAATGACGCATGCGCAGTGAAAGCAGGGTGGACCGATTTTTAGGGGGGACTGTTCGGTGACACTGGGTTGGATCCCCTTTTGCCTTCAGAACTGCCTTAATTCTTCATGGCATAGATTCAACAAGGTGTTGGAAACATTCCTCAGAGATGTTGGTCCATATTGACATGATAGCATCACGAAGTTGGCCATTCAATCAGTCTACCCATTTTCCTCTGACATCAACAAGGTATTTTTGTCCACACAACTGCTGCTCACAGGATATATTCTCTTTTTGATTCATTTCCTGTAAACCGTAGATATGGTTGTTTGTGAAAATTCCAGTAGATCAGCAGTTTCTGAAATACTCCAAGCAACCCATCTGGGACCATGCAATGATCAAAGTCACTTATTTCCCCTTTCTTCCCCATTCTGATGCTCACTTGAACTTCAGCAACTCATCTTCACCAAGTCTAGATGTCAAAATGCATTGACTTGCTGGCATATGATTGGCTGATTAGCTATTTGTTTTAACACGCAGCTGAACAGTGTTACCTAAAGCGGCCTGTGAGTGTATCTGACCTGTAAAAGACTTCATGATTTCTTCTTAATGTTTGCAAGTTCTTCACAGATCTTTGTCGGAGCCACGCTCTGTTTTCTGCGGCCACACCAGCGAAGAACAATAGCTTCCTTATTATTAAGGGGTCCAAAAAGATGAAGTTTTAGTTTATGTCAGCAATGAAGAAGTGGAGTTTTTAGAGCAGGATTATACTCGGAACATGTGGAACTCTCTGTGTGTTACTTGGGAGTCTGCTTATGGATCTGCAGTTGTGGCTCAATGGGAATCCCTTGGAGAGGAAATATGCCAGCTCTGGAGTTGAACATCAGTGGTTCACCTCTATGTTAGGACAGGTACATAAAGTGTATCTGCAGTTTAATTTTCTCACCAACACCGTGTGTGTGTGACAATCTGTGTGTTCTCAACAGGATCAGGATTCCTTTGGTGGACTTTTTGACATCAGGCGGTCTTTCGTTGACATGATCACTGATATGCACATGTGGATTTCCGTCCTTTCACCCTGTGACATTAAACGCTATATGGATGACCAAAACTTCCCCCAAGGAACCGTTTTGAACTGGAGGATGTTGGAATTTCATACCACAGGAAAAGTGTTGACAGAAAACTCACAAAAGTCTTGTTTGAATAAATGCTGAAAGTGTCGCTGTGGGAAAAACCAGTACAATAATCATCCTTTTTCTCTAAAACTTGTTTGAATCTAAACTTGTACTTTATTTTGGGTTCATCTCTCTGTCAGGATGAGCTTGTTCGGTGTATCAGAGGTGAGCGCTCAGTCAACAAATCACCTGCGTTTTTTTTTTCTTTTTTTTTTTTTCAGATCTACTTTGGTCCACATGTATCCTCCTGATTCAGCACATTATTTTCCTGTATCTCAAATTTATGTGCTGGAAGAAAAATCAAATAAATTCTGTCACTGTATACCTACACCGTGAAGCTTATTTATTACACAGTAGATAATAGCACCTCTGGGCATCAACAAATTAACAACTGTAGCAGCTGACATATGACTCAAATCACCTTGACCCCAATGATTGACCTCTGGCTGACCTTGCCTGGATTGTTCTGGAAGGCACATAAGAGTGTGCCACATTTGGTCTAATCAGGTTGAAAATCAAATTCTTTGACCATGACCTTTGGCAAAATTTATTTTTATCAGCAATTTTGTGTCCAACGTTCATTATCATACCAGGTTTGGTGTAAATGAGCAAACAGACCTAAAAGGAGCATGGCAGCAAACAGGTAGACATGACTCCAATTATTGACCTTAGACAATTTTGACCTTGGCTGAAGATGTCCAGAACCTACCTCCATGTGAGGCAAGTTTGGTGCAAATCAATCTTGGTTCCAGTGGGCATGACTGCAGTGAGCCTGGACACAATTCCAGAATCCACCTGCATAATGTGTGACACATCAAGGATATTTCACTTAGCTGCAGCAGATTTATAGATAGTTTTGAAAGGTGGAGATGGACCAGTCGTGTACCTGGGTGGTTACCATCAAGGACCCAGTGTTGTGAAAGTGTAGTGACACGGACCCACAACAGGGGGCGCAAATGAACAGTCAATAGATGAGCCAAAAGGTAACAATTTAATGTTGTGAAATGTGCACAACGAATATACAGACAATCTCAGAATGTGATTACAGTCAAATTACAAAGGTGACGTGTGGGCAGGCTCGAGGATAGAAGACGTCTGTCCTGAGAAGAGCCGGAACCACACGATTTCTGCCACCACCGAACCTGGTGAATACTGGAGCCGCCAAGTCCCGAATTCCCAGGTGATCACCGTCTCCGACTGTCGGATCTGGTACTGCTTCAATGAAGTACGATATCTTGACGATGAGGTGGAGATGACGTCTGGGTTTTATGGAGTGAGGTGATGAAGAATGAGTGACAGCTGTCAGGAAGTAATGAGTAACAGCTGTCACTCCCGGCTGTGTCTGTGGCGGCAGCGCCCTCTCGTGCCTGAAGCCCGCACTTCAGGCAGGGCGCCCTCTGGTGGTGGGCCAGCAGTACCTCCTCTTCTGGCGGCCCACACAACAGGACCCCCCCCTCAACGGGCGCCTCCTGGCGCCCGACCAGGTTTGTCGGGGTGTCGGCGGTAGAAGTCGGCCAGGAGGGCCGGATGCAGGATGAAGCTCCTCTTCACCCAGGAGCGTTCTTCGGGTCCATACCCTTCCCAGTCCACCAGATATTGGAACCCCCGGCCCATTCGACGGACATCCAGGAGCCGGCGCACCGTCCAAGCCAGCTCCCCGTCAATGATCCGGGCAGGAGGCGGCGCCGGACCGGGAGCACAGAGGGGCGAGGTGTGGTGAGGTTTGATCCTGGAAACATGGAAGACCGGGTGGATCCACAGTGAAGCTGGGAGCTGGAGCTTCACCGCGGCAGGGCTGAGGACCTTGAGGATACGGAAGGGGCCGATGAACCTGTCCATCAATTTTGGAGACTGTACTTGCAGGGGGATGTCCTTCGTTGACAACCACACCTCCTGCTCGGGCTGGTATGCAGGGGCCGGGGACCGCCGGCGGTCTGCATGGGTCTTGGCCCTCGTCCGGGCTTTCAACAAGGCAGAACGGGTGGTGCGCCACACCCGACGGCACCTCCGAAGATGGGCCCGGACCGAGGGCACACCGACCTCTCCCTCCACCACGGGAAATAATGGGGGCTGGTACCCCAAACACACCTCAAATGGGGAGAGGCCAGTGGTAGAAGACACCTGGCTGTTATGCGCATACTCGATCCAGGCCAGATGGTTACTCCAGGCTGTCGGGTGCGCGGATGTTACGCAGCGAAGGGTCTGTTCCAGTTCCTGGTTGGCCCGCTCTGCCTGTCCGTTCGTCTGTGGATGGTACCCGGACGAGAGGCTCACGGTGGCCCCCAGTTCCCTGCAGAAGCTCCTCCAGACGTGTGAGGAGAACTGGGGACCACGGTCAGAGACGATGTCGGTGGGTATCCCATGCAGACGGACGACGTGGTGGACCAGAAGGTCTGCTGTCTCCTGGGCTGTTGGGAGCTTCGGGAGGGCCACGAAGTGGGCCGCCTTGGAGAATCGGTCCACTATCGTGAAGATGGTGGTGTTGCCCTGGGACGGCGGGAGGCCTGTGACGAAATCCAGGCCGATGTGGGACCAGGGGCGATGAGGCACCGGTAATGGCTGGAGAAGTCCTTGGGACCTTTTATGGTCTGCCTTACCCCTGGCACAGGTGGTGCAGGCCTGGATATACTCCCGGACGTCGGCCTCCATAGACGCCCACCAGAAGCGCTGCCGGACAACTGCCATGGTCCTTCGCACCCCTGGATGACAGGAGAGCTTGGAACCATGACAGAAGTCCAAGACTGCAGCTCTGGCCTCTGGTGGGATGTACAAACGGTTCTTCGGACCTGTTCCTGGGTCCGGGCTCCGTGCCAGGGCCTCCCGGACGGTCTTCTCCACGTCCCAGGTGAAGGTGGCCACGATAGTGGACTCCGGCAGGATGGGCTCCGGTGGATCCGACAGTGCAGTTTTGACCTCCTCTTCGTGTACCCGGGACAAGGCATCCAACCTCTGGTTCTTGGTCCCGGGGCGATAGGTGATCCGGAAGTCAAAACGCCCGAAGAACAGTGACCAGCGGGCTTGCCTGGGGTTCAGCCGCTTGGCGGTCCTGATATACTCCAGGTTCCGATGGTCAGTGAAAACCGTGAATGGCACAGACGCTCCCTCCAACAGGTGTCTCCACTCCTCAAGAGCCTCTTTCACCGCAAGGAGTTCTCGATTGCCGACGTCATAGTTCCGTTCAGCCGGGGTCAACCTGCGTGAAAAGTAGGCACACGGGTGAAGAACCTTATCGGTCTCTCCGCTCTGGGACAGCACGGCTCCTATCCCTGAGTCAGAGGCGTCCACTTCAACCATGAACTGGCGGCTAGGGTCGGGCTGCACCAAAACTGGCGCAGTAGAGAACCGTCGTTTCAACTCCTTGAACGCGGCTTCGCACCGATCCGACCAGGTGAAGGGGACTTTTGGAGAGGTCAGGGCTGTCAGGGGGCTAACTACCTGACTGTAGCCCTTAATGAACCTCCTATAGAAATTAGCGAAGCCGAGGAACTGTTGCAGCTTCCTACGGCTTGTTGGTTGGGGCCAATCTCTCACCGCTGCAACCTTGGCCGGATCAGGGGCGATGGAGTTAGAGGAGATGATAAACCCCAGGAAGGACAAAGACGTGCGGTGAAACTCGCACTTCTCGCCCTTCACAAACAGTCGGTTCTCTAACAACCGCTGCAGGACCTGACGTACATGCTGGACATGGGTCTCAGGATCCTGAGAAAAGATGAGAATATCGTTCAGATATACGAAGACGAATCGGTGCAGGAAGTCCCGCAAGACGTCGTTAACCAAGGCTTGGAACGTCGCGGGGGCATTGGTGAGGCCGAACGGCATGACCAGGTACTCAAAGTGACCTAACGGGGTGTTAAATGCCGTCTTCCATTCGTCTCCCTTCCGGATCCGAACCAGGTGATACGCATTTCTAAGATCCAGCTTAGTAAAGATTTTGGCTCCATGCAGGGGGGTGAACACGGAATCCAACAATGGCAACGGGTATCGATTGCGAACCGTAATCTCATTCAGCCCCCTGTAATCAATGCATGGACGGAGTCCGCCATCTTTCTTGCCCACAAAGAAGAAACCTGCCCCCATCGGGGAGGTGGAGTTCTGGATCAGCCCGGCAGCTAATGAGTCCCGGATGTAGGTCTCCATTGATTCGCGCTCAGGTCGTGAGAGGTTGTACAGCCTGCTGGACGGGAACTCAGCGCCTGGAACCAAATCAATGGCACAATCGTACGGACGGTGCGGGGGAAGGGTGAGTGCCAGATCCTTGCTGAAGACGTCAGCAAGATCGTGGTACTCAACCGGCACTGCCGTCAGATTGGGAGGGACTTTGACCTCCTCCTTAGCCTGTAAACCGGGAGGAACCGAGGATCCTAAACACACCCGATGGCAGGTTTCGCTCCACTGAACCACCACCCCAGACGGCCAATCAATCCGGGGATTGTGCTTCAACATCCATGGGATGCCCAAAATCACGCGGGAGGTAGAAGGAGTTACAAAAAACTCAATCTCCTCCCGGTGGTTTCCAGACACCACCAGAGTTACTGGTTGTGTCTTGTGTGTGAGTAAAGGGAGGAGGGTGCCATCTAGTGCCCGCACCTGCAATGGCGAAGGAAGTGCCACCAGAGGGAGCCCTACCTCCCTTGCCCATCTGCTGTCTAGCAGATTCCCTTTGGACCCCGTGTCCACCAGTGCTGGGGCTTGAAGGGTTAAATCTCCGCTCAGGATTGTGACTGGGAGTCGTGTGGCAATCTGTGTGTGTCTCACGTGAATGTTTTGACCCCTCCTTAGCCCAGTCTCTAAGGGCGAGTGTTGTCGTTTTGGCCGTTTGGGGCAGTTTCTCTGTGTGTGCTCAGTTGAGCTGCAGAGAAAACACTCTCCACGGATCAACCTCCTCATTTTGGCCCTGTGCATTTCCCTAACAACGCCAGCAGGGGGAGCTGTTGCCCCACAGAGCGCTGCGCCTGTGGAGCGTGGGGAGGGCGGCCCCTTTTCGAACCCGGAAGGGAGAGGGGCAGCGCGTATCCGGTCACGTCCTTCGCCTCGCTCCCGACGGCGTTCCTCCAACCGATTGTCTAACCGTATAACGAGATCGATAAGCCCATCTAAATCCTGCGGTTCCTCCTTAGCTATCAGCTGCTCCTTCAGAACCAACGACAGTCCGTTTATGAAGGCGGCGCGGAGCGCAACGTTATTCCAGCCGGACCTCGCAGCCGCGATGCGGAAGTTGACTGCATAAGCGGCTGCGCTCTCGCGTCCCTGTCTCATTGACAGCAGCACAGTTGAAGCGGTCTCTCCTCTGTTAGGGTGATCAAACACTGTTCTGAACTCCCCCACAAACCCAGTGTATGCTGATAACAACCGTGAGTTCTGTTCCCAGAGCGCTGTAGCCCAGGCGCGTGCCTTACCCCGAAGCAGAGCAATCACATAAGCTATTTTACTAGCATCTGATGCGTACATGACGGGACATTGTGCGAAGACGAGTGAACACTGCATAAGAAAGTCCGCGCACGTCTCCACACAACCTCCGTACGGCTCAGGAGGGCTTATGTATGCTTCAGGGGATGGTGGGAGGGGTTGTTGAACCACCACTGGAACGTTCATGTCCTGCACAGGGTCGACAGGAGGACGAGCTGCAGCAGCGCCCTGAGCGCTCGCCGCCATCTGCGCGGAGAGAGCCTCCACCCTGCGGTTCAGGAGGATGTTTTGCTCAGTCATTTGATCCAACCGAGCCGTAAAGGCGGTGAGAATGTGCTGTAGCTCACCAATCATGCCTCCTGCAGACGCCTGCACTCCCTGCTCTCCCATTGGTCGTTCAACAGCCGGGTGACGCCCCTCGGAGTCCATGACGCTGGCCGAGATATCCTGTTGTGAAAGTGTAGTGACACGGACCCACAACAGGGGGCGCAAATGAACGGTCAATAGATGAGCCAAAAGGTAACAATTTAATGTTGTGAAATGTGCACAACGAATATACAGACAATCTCAGAATGTGATTACAGTCAAATTACAAAGGTGACGTGTGGGCAGGCTCGAGGATAGAAGACGTCTGTCCTGAGAAGAGCCGGAACCACACGATTTCTGCCACCACCGAACCTGGTGAATACTGGAGCCGCCAAGTCCCGAATTCCCAGGTGATCACCGTCTCCGACTGTCGGATCTGGTACTGCTTCAATGAAGTACGATATCTCGGCGATGAGGTGGAGATGACGTCTGGGTTTTATGGAGTGAGGTGATGAAGAATGAGTGACAGCTGTCAGGAAGTAATGAGTAACAGCTGTCACTCCCGGCTGTGTCCGTGGCGGCAGCGCCCTCTTGTGCCTGAAGCCCGCACTTCAAGCAGGGCGCCCTCTGGTGGTGGGCCAGCAGTACCTCCTCTTCTGGCGGCCCACACAACACCCAGGGTGGTATACACACAGCTCCAGTGCATACTCCCTGACCTTGAAAAACAGTCACTGCATCTCTTCATAGAAAGCTCATTGAAAGGTGGTGAGATCTTGTCTTAACCACCAAATCTGAGCAAACTCAAAAGTAGAACAACCATCAATTGAAGTTTGTCTTCTACAGTCACATTTTTTTTTCTCAACACTTCTGATGTTCCAAGGACTTACACAGTAACTTTACCTTGGCCTTCCCTTGTGTGGTTGACGTCATACCTGTCGAGTCGTTCTCATTGTGTTTTCAATCAATTCAATCAATTTTATTTATATAGCGCCAAATCACAACAAACAGTTGCCGCAAGGCCATACAATAATTACGTAAAAACCCCAACGGTCAAAACGACCCCCTGTGAGCAAGCACTTGGCGACAGTGGGAAGGAAAAACTCCCTTTTAACAGGAAGAAACCTCCAGCGGAACCAGGCTCAGGGAGGGGCAGTCTTCTGCTGGGACAGGTTGGGGCTGAGGGAGAGAACCAGGAAAAAGACATGCTGTGGAGGGGAGAAGAGATCAATCACTAATGATTAAATGCAGAGTGGTGCATACAGAGCAAAAAGAGAAAGAAACACTCAGTGCATCATGGGAACCCCCCAGCAGTCTAAGTCTATAGCAGCATAACTAAGGGATGGTTCAGGGTCACCTGATCCAGCCCTAACTATAAGCTTTAGCAAAAAGGAAAGTTTTAAGCCTAATCTTAAAAGTAGAGAGGGTGTCTGTCTCCCTGATCTGAATTGGGAGCTGGTTCCACAGGAGAGGAGCCTGAAAGCTGAAGGCTCTGCCTCCCATTCTACTCTTACAAACCCTAGGAACTACAAGTAAGCCTGCAGTCTGAGAGCGAAGTGCTCTATTGGGTGATATGGTACTATGAGGTCCCTAAGATAAGATGGGACCTGATTATTCAAAACCTTATAAGTAAAAAGAAGAATTTTAAATTCTATTCTAGAATTAACAGGAAGCCAATGAAGAGAGGCCAATATGGGTGAGATATGCTCTCTCCTTCTAGTCCCCGTTAGTACTCTAGCTGTTGTGTGGGCCACTGAAGAGGAGGTACTGCTGGCCCACCACCACAAGATGGCGCCCTGCTTGAAGTGCGGGCTTCAAGCGGGCTTCACAGCTGTCACTCGTCATCCGTACCAGCTGTCACTCATCCACTACACATCACCACCACCATAAAGGCCGGACTGCAACTCCACCTCCCCACCGAGAAATCAACTACCAATCAGGTAACTTCTCTGCTGACTTACAAAGTAACAATCTGAACTTCTTTGCAGCCGTTTTCCTATGGTGTGTCCTTATCTGTGGGATTGGCATTTGGTGTGATCAGCGACGGCTTCGCCTCACACCCCAAACCAGATAAGTGGTTAAACAGGAGCTACACGAGTGTGTGATTGGAGGTGGAGGTGCTCCCTCCTAACTAAACACAGACTGTGGGATTACTGAGTGTGCGAAGTCACACTCATCAGTACTGTTTCTGTTCTCTGCCAGCAGTACTGGGTCTGACTGCTGAAGACAGTGGCCACCTGGGGCGCAGGGCTTGGCGGCTCCGGTGTTCTTCAGATCCGTTGGTGGTGGAAGCTGTGTGGGATCCGGCTCTTCTCTCGCCAGACGTCTTCTATCGTCGAGCCTGCCCACACGTCACCTTGTGTATAATTGACATTCCACCATATTGTTATTGTCTGTACTTCGTTGTGCGATTCACAACATTAAATTGTTACTTTTTGGCTTATCCATTGTCCGTTCATTAACGCCCCCTGTTGTGGGTCCGTGTCACGACACTTTCACAACACTAGCTGCAGCATTTTGAATTAACTGAAGGCTTTTCAGGGAACTTTTAGGACAACCTGATAATAATGAATTACAATAGTTCAGCCTAGAGGAAATAAATGCATGAATTAGTTTTTCAGCATCACTCTGATACAAGACCTTTCTAATTTTAGAGATATTGCGTAAATGCAAAAAAGCAGTCCTACATATTTTTTTAATATGCGCATTGAATGACATATCCTGATCAAAAATGACTCCAAGATTTCTCACAGTATTACTAGAGGTCAGGGTAATGCCATCCAGAGTAAGGATCTGGTTAGACACCATGTTTCTAAGATTTGTGGGGCCAAGTACAATAACTTCAGTTTTATCTGAGTTTAAAAGTTTTATACGATAACACTAGCGCTAACCTTACTGACATGAAACTGAGGGTTCTACAGGGATCTGTCTTGGGCCCCCTGCTTTTCTCCCTTCATAAAAGCACCCCTTGGGCATATATTTTGGGATTGTATTTCATTGCTATGCTGATGATACTCAATTAACATGCCAATAACTGCTGGTAAACTAATTTCTATAAAAAGACTAGAGGATTGCCTTGCATCACTGAGAGGCTGGATGTCTAGTAACTTCCTACACTTAAACTCTGATAAGACTGAAATGATGGCTCTTGGTCTGCTCTTGGTCCAGCAAAATATCGGCATCAATTTGACCAGCTAGCACTTGGCCTTGTTTCGTGTGTCATACATCATACGGATAAGGTGAGGAATCTTGGGGTGATTTTTGATCCTGCATTGTCCTTTGGCCTCCATATTAGGGTTATTATGAGAAGTGCCTTTTTCCATCTGTGAACTATAGCGAGGATTTGTTCAATCCTGTCTAAGGCTGATGCTGAGACCCTGATTCATGCTTTTGTTTCTTCCAGACTGGATTATTGCAATGTCCTAACTTTTAGGGTTACCGCAATCCAGCATTAGGGGTCTTCAACTGGTTCAGAATGCTGCTGCCAGACGTTTGACACAAAGCAGAAAGTTTGACCATATTACACCTATTCTGGTATCTCTTCATTGACTACCTGTCTCTGTGAGATCAGATTTCAAGGTTCTGCTATTGGCCTATAAAATTGTTCGTGGACTGGCACCAGTCTATCCGGCTGATTTAATTAAACCCTATGTACCGGCCCGGGCTTTACGTTCACAGGATGCAGGACTGCTCTGTGTTCCAATGGTGAAGAACAAGTCTACGAGACAGAGAGCCTTCTCATACCGTGCCCTTGTTTTGTGGAATGGTCTCCCAGTCTCAATAAGACATTCAGATTCTGTGGAGACTTTTAAGAACAGACTAAAGACACATCTTTTTACTCAGTCCTATGGTTACAATTTTGCGTTGGCATCTTTTTTGATTCGTTAAATTTTATTTTATTTTTTACTCTTTATTATGCTTTTTGTACTTTTAATTGTGCTTTTGATTTTTAAATTTTATTCTACATTGTCCTTGAACTATTTTGCGTGAGGCACCTTGAGGCAACGCTGCTGCGAATTGGTGCATTATAAATTGAATTGAATTGAAATTGCCAACATATTTCACCCAAAATATTGATTGCACTCCTGTGGAATTAAGTTAGCATTGTGGGCTGTTTTAGAATTCAGATGAAGTGTCTTTTTCTAAATGGAACTCCTTCTTGATATAATGGAGAGAACCAGACTGAAAGATTGAGTGATAAAATATCATTAGTTGCACTTCAGAGTAATGCTCAGGCTGCGTATAATGAATAGAACTACTGCATTCCTCCGAAGCAAACACCCACTCTAAACACCTCATCCCAGTGCACGCATGCCAGGTGATGCAGCATCCTGACAGACTGCTGTGATGTACTGTCCTGTTGGGCTCACTATCTTAAGCAGTTTAATCAGGCTGATCCTCCTGCCAGGTTGTTGGATATCTCTGGTGCCAAGGTTCTTGTGGCTGTTCGCCAGTCATCTACGAAGCACTGAATCTTATTGAAATTGGTAGTAAAACTGCTGAAGTCAGCTAAAGCTACAGAGCTCTATAGCATTTGGCCTGAACTTCTTGAGATGGGTGGAAATCCTGTTTTCCTGGTGTTGCAAGCAATCTTTGTTTCTATTTGGGAAACAACTGTTTTCCCAACAGATTGGAAAAAAGGGCTTGTTGTCACTCTTTGGAAAAGAAAGTATGGTCACTAGGATTGCAGAAACTACTCTCTGCCAGGCAAGGTGCTTGCCATGGTCAGTCTCAACAAAGGGAAGCATGGCGGGTTAGTGGTTAGCACTTGCGTCACAACAAGAAGGTCCTGGGATTGCTTCCCACCTCGTCCTTTCTGTGTGGAGTTTGTGTTTTGCGTGGGTTCCCTCCAGGTGCTCTGGCTGCCCACCGCTTGGAAACATTAAACTGACCACCGGTGTGAATGAGTTTGTCTGTCTACGTGTGGCGCTGTGACAGACTGCCATCCTGTCTAGGGGGTACCCTGCCCTGTGTTCTGTGACTGCTGGAGAATAGGATCTCCAATCACCTGAAGAAGCTCAGCCCAGATGCCATAGATTTCTGCAATTCTATCTGACTTCACTGCCTCTGCAATTTCAGTAAGATTCAGTCCAGCCTCCACCCCGTGTCCTTTAATTGAGTGAGTGGGTAAAGAACATTTATGAATGACCCTCAACAGAATTCCCACCCTAAAAGTCAACAATCAATAATTTGGCCTTTGACATTAAGAGATGTCTATGAAGAGCCCAAGGAATCACGAGGTCCCTGGACAGAACTGTTTGCCAATATGATACCTTTGTTGGAGAATTTAGGTTTAAGCTTTTAAGCTCCTCCTTCTGCCACTCTTGTGATATGATACGATACATATACCTTATCACATGTCTGTTTATGTATCACGGCCTACATCGTGCCCCTCATATCTGTATGAGCCAGAGTCTGATACGATACAGATACGAGGGGCATGATTGCATGATACATAAACAGACATGTAATAAGACATTTATGGCATATTACAACAAAAATAAAGAACAATAATCATACACATGAATCATGCAGATCGAATAATGCAGGCAAATCATGTAAATTATGGAATGTTCTTATGTCTCTCTATACACAGTAAATTTTGCAGAGTAAAATATACTCTGCCAGGATAACAGTTGGTCCCAGTCTAAACAGAGTAAAATGCACTCTATTATAGAGTGAAATCAGCTCTACCGTCTTTTCAAATCAAATTTTTCTACTCTAACAAGAGTCATTCACAACATGATGGAGTTGATTTTATACTGTGATAGAGTTGATTTAGTACTGTGATAGAGTATATTTAACTCTGTTTTGACTACGACCAAATGTTATCCCAGTAGAGTATATTTTACTCTGCAAAACTTACTGTGTAAAGTCATGAGTGTCCTCTTCACTGATGTCTCACAATGCTAGGGAGGCTAAAACTCTCACCTTGATCAGACCTCTTGGGTGATTGAAATGATCTGGATCCTATATAAGGATCCTGCACTTGTCACCAGGTTAACACAAAATGGGGGTGTATCATTGGTGGGGCCGAGAAATGAGGGCTCCTGACTGGAAGAAAAGCAGCTTGGTACCGCTCCTTAATCTGTGTGATGCCCATAGCATCGTCACCGAAAGCTGTCTGAATAATCCGAATGGTTTCCACCTGGCTGTCGCCTAGTTTCTGGCAAAATTTGATGCAGTCGCGCTGCTCCAGTCGTTCCGCCAGGCTGCTTACAAGCAAAGGACGCAATCAACAGGTGTGAAAAAATTCACGCATGCGCACGAAGGTTCAAGGTTGGCTCATGCAAGCACACGTGATTCAAATGCATCAGGTTTTTGAAAAAAATAAAAAGGTCCGATACTTTTCTAACAGACCTCGTATGTATGAAAATATCATGACATGTAATAGACCTTACTGGAGAGTTTAAAACAAGTGCTTTCACCGTATAGAAACTTCAGTATGTTTTTTGTTCCTCTACAAGTATGCACAACATTATGCTCTTGTGTGTGTGTGTGTGTGTGTGTGTGTGTGTGTGTGTGTGTGTGTGTGTGTGTGTGTGTGTGTGTGTGTGTGTGTGTGTGTGTGTGTGTGTGTGTGTGTGTGTCTGTCCGCATGCATGTGTGCATGCATATTATATGTGCACAATTTTTCATGAAGGGATTTGTTGTTTATGGCTGCTTGAATCTTGATTGCATAGCTGTGATTTTAACTGTAGAGTTCTGGTTCAGACTGCCATGAAGGTTATGGGGATAAAAGAATGCCAGTCCCTCCAGTCAATATATGAGAAGTCTGTTCTGAGTCTGCACAGAGAATACTGTCTGACTCATATATTCTTCACTCCAAGTATAAGCGCTTAACCTCCGGCCGATAATAACAGGGTGCACCAATCTAAGCTTAACAGTTTTTAAAAATCATTTGTGCCTACCTCAATTAAAATTTTAAACAATGACACACGAGGCTGCAGGGGTTGTGTTATAACTTGCAGTGCTCTTATGACATGTTGTGTAATATGTGCAGAAGCTGCTGTTTGTTTTTCATTTTGTTTTTGCCTTTTTAAAATTCGATTGGAAAGGCAACGTATGTTAGCAGCTTCTGAGTCGAAGACAAATTTCCCTGCATGGACAATGAAGGATATCATGTCACACAACATTGTATCGCATCGTATCGTATCACATATTACAAAAAAAAATCTGCCCTATACTCGTAAACCAACCTTCATGGAATACAAGAAAAAAATCAGGCTGATAAATCATACACTTTTCCTATCAGTTTTACTGCCCTGGAAACTGTGACAATAAAATCAGGGTGATACAAATCTTAAAACAGGGCGATAAAAAAAAAGACATTGAAAATTCCAGGCTTTGGAAGAGCTGGGCATGTCACAACATGTCCTGTGAGACTTCAACATGGTGGCGCTTTTGTTCCGCCATCAGCTTCGTGCCCAAGCCATCGGCATGAATTTCGCTGCAACTCTTTTCATGGCCAAATCTTCTGTCACAGTGGAATGTGCCGAAAAAGTGCTGATGTCCACCTCTTCCGCAATTTCTTGGATAGTCACACGACGGTCCCACATCACCACAGTGTTCACCTTGGAATGATCTGGTCATTTCAGCATGTTGATGACCACCTGGAGCGCGGTGCGCTCTCCACCGTTGTGCGGCCGTCTTTAAACCGGTTGTACTGCTCCTTAATATGTGTGATGCCCATAGCATCATCACCGAAAGCCTGAATAATCCGAATGGTTTCCACCTGGCTGTCGCCCAGTTTCTGGCAAAATTTGATGCAGTCGCGCTGCTCCCATCCTCACTACACCCATCCTCACACAAAGGCTGGTTACAAGCAAATGACACAATCGACAGGCGTGAAAAAAGTCACGAGTGCGCACAAAGGTTCAAGGTTGGCTCATGTAAGCACACGTGATTCAAATCCATCAGATTTTTGAAAAAAATGAAAAGGTCCGATACTTTTCTAACAGACCTAGTATTTATTGTATTAGATCAGACTACAAAATTATTTATTGTTGAGTTCTATGCAGTTCTATGAGGCTGTCTTGGGTCCAGACCTGTGATCAATAACCGAAAATGTGTCCATGTGCCATGAAAGTGTCAAACTTGTTGAAATATTTCCTTTTCTCAGTAGTGATGTTTATTTCTCTGGGTCCTCTGAGTTTGAGGTTGATAGATGTGTGAGAAGAGCTTAAGGAGTCATGAGGTCACTGTGCTGAGGTGTTTGCTAATATGATGCCTTTGCAGAAGAACACAGGTTCAAGACCTGCCGTTTCCTGTCTGACAGCAAGAAGTTTATTGCATTTTTCAGAGCATTTTAGATTGTCAGAAGCTGCACTTTCCAGATATAAAACTATACTGGCAGTCGTCTTTGTGATATTGTGGATGTTCCTGTTCTGGATGTTCCTGTTGTGCGTTAAAATGTTGTGAAACTTTGTTTTTATAAGGCTACTCTTCAAAAACATATAATGTAGTAAATATATCTTTAATCTGCTGAAAAGTAAACCCATGTAAAGTTATGATAGTTTAAAGCTAGCTTTCTTTGACTTTCTTTGACGTAAGCTAGCTTGGATATCTCTGACTTTTGCTAACGTTTTTAAGGCTATCTGCCTTTACAAAATACTTAAGGTTTCTTTAAGGTAGTTTTGGTTTGCCTCTGTTGTGAAAGTGTCGTGACACGGACCCACAACAGGGGGCGGTAATGAACGGACAATGGATAAGCCAAAAGTAACAATTTAATGTTGTGAATCGCACAACGACGTACAGACAATAACAATATGGTGGACTGTCAATCATACACCAGGTGACGTGTGGGCAGGCTCGACGATAGAAGACGCCTGGCGAGAGAAAAGCCGGATCCACACAGCTTCCACCACCAACGGAGCTGAAGAACACCGGAGCCGCCAAGCCCTGCGCCCCAGGTGGCCGCTGTCTTCAGCAGTCAGACCCGGTACTGCTGGCAGAAAACAGAGACAGTCCTGATGAGTGTGAGTTCACACACTCAGTAATCCCACAGTCAGTGTTTAGTTAGGAGGGAGAACCTCCACCTCCAATCACACACTCGTGCAGCTCCTGTTTCACCACTTATCTGGTTTGGGGTGTGAGGCGAAGCCATCGCAGATCACACCAAACGCCAATCCCACAGATAAGGACACACCAGGAAAATGGCTGCAAAGAAGTTCAAATTAATACTCAATGTTTTGAGTCAGCAGAGAAAGTTACCTGAATGGTAGCTGATTTCTCGGCGAGGAGGTGGAGTTGCAGTCCGGCCTTTATGGTGATAGTGATGAGATGAATGAGTGACAGCTGGTGCTGAGGATGAGTGACAGCTGTCACTCCCAGTGGCTCCGGCGCCCTCTCGTGCTTGAAGCCCGCACTCCAAGCAGGGCGCCATCTGGTGGTGGTGGGCCAGCAGTACCTCCTCTTCAGCGGCCCACATAACAGCCTCATTGACTTTGGCAGCATTTTATATTGCTAACTTAATTTACATCCTATAATTAACTTTTCACTAAAACATTATTTTTCCCATCTGAAACTCATTTCTAATTTAATATGATCTAATTACCAGAATGTGATAAACATATTAAGAATGCAAGCACAACAAAATGGCATGCTTTTGCTTGTATTGCCCATGTTGTAACTGCAATAAAGGGCTTTGAAAAGAAACAATGAGTTCTTTAACATTATGATTACAGCATTGATTATAGGACAGTTATGCACTGATGGAATAGCCAATCAGACCACTAGTTGTTGACATGTTAATTAAATAACCAATCAAATACCACAAGATTTGCAGGATTTAATTTGATTATTTTACACACTGTTTTATTGCCTTTATATTAATTGGTGGTTTTGCTTCTGCTCATTATGTTCCCATGGGCTGTCAGTGCTGAAGGTAAAATGAATGTGTGTGTGTGTGTGTGTGTGTGTGTATTTACACACACACACACACACATACTCCAGTCCCTATTAAAAAGCCGCAACACCGCCTTTAAATCAGGGGACAGGGCCCTAGGCGCGGCCAGGCCCGACCTGAAAAGAGGCATCAGGTAGGCCAAGGCTGCCTACAAGAAAAAGATAGAGGACCACTTCGCTGTGAATGATCCCAGAAAGATGTGGCAGGGAATAAATCACATAACTACAGAACTACAGAAGCAGCAACCCAGGAAATGCTAGGTCTGATGCCTCGCTGGCAGAGGAGCTGAACCACTTCTTTGCCCGCTTCAAAGCAAACAGACCAGCAGCAACTCCACACCCACCACCCTCCAGCACTAGCACACCAACACTCCAGGAGCACAAAGTGAGGCGTACGCTGAAGGCGGTGAACCCCAGGAAGGCAGGTGGCCCCGATGGTGTACCTGGCAAGGTACTCAAAGCGTGTGCTGACCAACTGGCTGGAGTTTTCACCTGTATCTTTAACCTGTCTCTGTCGCAGGCCATCATTCCACTCTGCCTCAAATCTTCCACCATCATCCCAGTCCCAAAGAAGTTAGCAGTGGAGAGCATAAATGACTACAGGCCTGTTGCACTTATGCTTGTGGTCATGAAGTGTTTTGAAAGACTGGTCTCTCAGCACATCAGGGCCTGTCTGCCTCCCACTCTGGACCCCCACCAGTTTGCCTACAGGGCAAACTGTTCCACAGAGGATGCTATCACCACAGCTCTCCACACTGTGCTGAGCCACCTGGACCACCAGGGGAGCTATGTGAGGATACTCTTCCTGGACTTCAGCTCAGCCGTCAACTGTTGTAAAGTGTCGTGACACGGACCCACAACAGGGGGCGTTAATGAACGGACAATGGATAAGCCAAAAGTAACAATTTAATGTTGTGAATCACACAACGACGTACAGACATTAACAATATGGTGGACTGTCAATTATACACAAAGTGACATGTGGGCAGGCTCGACGATAGAAGACGCCTGGCGAGAGAAGAGCCGGATCCCACACAGCTTCCACCACCAACGGATCTGAAGAACACCGGAGCCGCCAAGCCCTGCGCCCCAGGTGGCCGCTGTCTTCAGCAGTCAAACCCGGTACTGCTGGCAGAGAACAGAGACAGTCCTGATGAGTGTGAGTTCGCACACTCAGTAATCCCACAGTCTGTATACAGTTAGGAGGGAAAACCTCCACCTCCAATCACACACTCGTGCAGCTCCTGTCTAACCACTTATCTGGTTGGGGTGTGAAGCGAAGCCGTCGCTGATCACACCAAACGCCAATCCCACAGATAAGGCAACACCCACAGGAAAATGGCTGCAAAGAAGTTCAGACTATTAGTCAGTGTTAAGTACAGCAGAGAATGTTACCTGAATGGTAGCTGATTTCTCGGCGGGGAGGTGGAGTTGCAGTCCGGCCTTTATGGTGGTGGTGATGAGTAGTGGATGAGTGACAGCTGGTACGGATGATGAGTGACAGCTGTCACTCCCGGTCGCTCCGACGCCCTCTCGTGCTTGAAGCCCGCACTTCAAGCAGGGCGCCATCTTGTGGTGGTGGGCCAGCAGTACCTCCTCTTCAGCGGCCCACACAACATTCAACCACATCATCCCAGAGATCCTGGTCCAGAAACTGACACATCTGGGCATCTCAACCCCCATCAGCCAGTGGATCAAGGACTTGCTCACGAACTGCCCACAGTCCGTGAAACTTGGCCCCCACCCTTCCTCCACCATCACATTCAGCACCAGTTCCCCTCAAGGCTGTGTATTGAGCCCCCTCCTGTTCACCCTTTACACTCACGACTGCTCTCCGACCCATCCCACAAACAGCATCATAAAGTTTGCGAATGATACCACCGTGGTTGGGCTCATCTCAGTGGGGGTCTGATTACAGAGATGAGGTCAACCAACTAACAGCGTGGTGTTCAGCTAACAACCTGCCACTGAACACCACAAAAACAAAAGAACTAATTCTGGACTTCAGGAAGGGCAGGAATGACCCAGCCCCACTTTAAATCCATGAGGACTGTGTGGAAAGGGTCAGCTCCATCAGGTCCCTGGGAGTACAGCTCTCTGACAGTCTCTCCTGGTCTGCCAACACCACAGTGGTGGTGAAGAAAGCCCAGTAGCAACTTCACTTCCTGAGGGTGCTCAGGAGGAACAATCTGGAGGAGAAGCTGCTGGTGTTGTTCTACAGAGCCACCGTCGAGAGCATCTTGGCGTACTGCATTACAGTGTGGTAGGGGGGGTGCTCAGCAGCAGACAGGAGAGTGCTGCAGAGGGTAATCAACATGGCTCAGAAAATCACTGGCTACTCTCTGTCCAGCCTGCAGGAGATTGTCAGCTCTCACTACCTCAGCAGAGCTACCAGGTTCAACAAAGACACATCCCACTGCAGCAACCACCTGCTTGACTTACTACCCTTGGGCCGACGGTATAGGTCAATCAAAACTTGGACAAACAGACTCAGGGACAGCTTTCTCCCCAGAGCGGTCACTGCACTGAACAATAACAAACCACATTAGTCTGCACTTTTCAAAGTTTCTTGTGCAATATCTGTATCCATGTGCAACATTTAGCACCTTTGGAGTTGCACTAAAATTTTGTTGCAATGTAAATTACAATGACAATAAAGACAATTCTGATTCTGACATATATATATATATATATATATATATATATATATATATATATATATATAGATAGATAGATAGAGAGAGAGAGAGAGAGAGAGAGAGAGAGAGAGAGAGAGAGAGAGAGAGAGAGAGAGAGACGCATGCAGAGCAGAATTAGAACCATACCCACTATTAAAGTTCAGATGAGAACAATTACATTTTATCACCACCTTAAAAATAGTGACCCCAGTACGCTCCATAACAAAGCCCTGATCCACAGAGAGACTGCGGAGAGATGCCCCCCTCAGCCAGCTGGTTCTGGGACTTTCTACACAAACACAAGCAGAGCCACCAAACACAGACCTTTAAGACTAAACCAAATTATAAGAAACAAAAACAAAACTATGTGATGTATTGGAAAAAAAAATCAACCAAAAACCAGAGAAATTGGAATGCTATTTGGCCCGAAACAGACAGCACTCTGAGGCAGAATACCTGAGCACTGTGACCAACCCAAAGCTCAGGAAATCCTTAACCATGTACAGACTCAGTGAACACAGCCTCACTGTGGAGAAAGGCCACCACAGAAAGACCTGGCTCACCAGAGAAGACAGACTGTGCACCCACTGCTCACAACACGAGGTGGAAACCGAGCTGCACTTCCTAACCTGCTGTACCAAGACATCAGAGACACGTACTTCCCACAAATCACAAACACCCAAAAAGACTTTGAGAACATGACCAACATCGAAAAACTTCCGTATCTGTTGGGTGAAGTACAACAATGTGCAAAAAGAGTAGCAAGGTTTGTGAGCTGCTGCGACATGAAAAGACCACCGTAAACCCAAAACAGGACATTGAACTGCCAATGTCAGTTTATCTATGTGTAATATAATACACTTCATAGCATAGTATATTTTACACTAAAACCACAATTTTTACAATTATTTCAATCCCACATCTCTTGTTTACGCATTTGTTTTCTGTACAATATTGTTAACTGTATGGACATCATCTTAATTTCTATTTTTATTTTTATGTGTGGTTCTATGTAGAACCCCAATTCCAACAAAGATGGGATGGTGTGTAAAATGTAAATAAAAACAGAATGGAATAATTTGAAAATCTTCTTCAACCTATATTCAATTGAATACACCACAAAGACAAGATATTTAATGTTCAACTTGGTAAACTTTATTATTTTTTTGCAAATATTTGCTCATTTTGAAATGGACACCTGCAACACGTTTCAAAAAAGCTGGGACAGTGGTATGTTTACCACTGTGTGACATCACCTTTTCTTCTGACAACACTCAATAAGGACACTAATTTTTGAAGCTTTGTAGGTGGAATTCTTTCTCATTCTTGCTTGATGTATGACTTCAGTTGTTCAGCAGTCCGAGGTCTCCGTTGTCATATTTTGCTCTTCATAATGCTTCACACATTTTCAATGGGCGACAGGTCTGGACTGCAGGCAGGCCAGTCTAGTACCTGCACTCTTTTACTACAAAACCACACTGTTGTAACGTGCAGAATGTGACTTGGCATTGTCTTGCCAAGCAGGGACGTCCCTGAAAAAGACATTGCTTGGATGGCAGCATGTGTTGCTCCAAAACCTGGATGTACCTTTCAACACTGATGGTGCCATCACAGATGTGTAAGTTGCCCATGCCATGGGCACTAACACACCCCTATACCATCACAGATGCTGGCTTTTGAACTTTGCACTGGTAACAATCTGGATGTTTTTTTTCCCTCTTTCGTCTGGAGGACACGATGTCCATGATTTCCAAGAACAATTTGAAATGTGGACTCATCAGACCACAGCACACTTTTGTACTTTGCGTTTGTCCATTTCAAATGAACTCAGGCCCAGAGAAGGCGGCGGTGTTTCTAGATGTTGTTGCTGTATGGCTTACGCTTTCCACGGTTGAGTTTTAACTTGCACTTGTAGCTGTAGCTATGAACTGTGTTAACTGACAATGGTTTTCTGAAGTTTCCTGATCACACGCGGTAAGATCCTTTACACAATGATGTCAGTTTTTAACCCTCTGGGGCCGACGTCATCGTATACGATGGCTGAGACCAAGTTTGACTAAATTATAAATAACTTTTTAATGATATGAGATAGAAACATACTTTGTTTTTTGCTGAAAAGTTAACTCCGTGGACTTTCGAGCCAGCCATCCACCATTGTACTCCTCATAGAAGCTGTGTGATGACGTGTGCAATGTGAGTGTCCAATCGGAATTGGTTCACCGTCACATGGTTTTCCGAAATCCAATCGTAGGGTAGATTTACCTCAGGTGATACACCAAAGATTATTTTTAGGAGTGATGTATTACTAGTTGGCTCCTTTGAATAGCCCCCTGGCTGCTGGCTCTAAGGAACCCTGTGCCATTACGCACAGCAATCAGTGAAAGTGAGCAGATGGAGGGCCTCTCATACAATTTCATGTGCTCAAACAAAGAGTGTGTGAGTATCAGGATTGCTCCACTTGTTTACCTGTGAATGTTATTGGATAAGCCTGTGGCAAGCTCTCTCACTCCGGCGTAAAGCACTGTTTACCATATCAATGGAGCAAGAGGGGAGGGGGCGCTCCTCAAACTGTGAATGAGTCTTGAAGTGTAAAAGCTGCTTTCAGAGCAGGAGAGAACAAACACACAGTCAGCTTTATAGAAGAATAAGTTTGTGATGTGACCTTTGTGTAATAGCAGACAGAAAATGCTTTGAGATGAAAACAAACAAAACACATAGACCATTTAGTTTATATTGTTCAAAATGTGCATTTGAGTTTACTGCTTGAACCTTTTTGTTGTTCAGTCTTTCACGCAAGACCTCAAATTACCTTTACAAAGTGTCAAAACAGTTGTTTATTATTGTTTGCTGTGTGTTTTGAACAGGCCAGCTGACAGTTTTGTCTGGGCCCGGGACAAGATAATGTTGGATGGGCCCTCCCCTCCACCACCACCGGGTTTTTTTGTCACTAAACATCACCAGTTATGTTTGATATATTGTGATAATGCAATAAATAAGGTATTCTATACGAGGGGAAATCTTAGCTCTCCATGGCAGCTGAGATTTTAGTTAAATATGACATTTATATACTTGTCACAAAGGACCTGCTAATATTATTAAGAGTTGTGCATGCACATTT
Organism: Thalassophryne amazonica; assembly: GCF_902500255.1. NCBI lineage: Eukaryota > Metazoa > Chordata > Actinopteri > Batrachoidiformes > Batrachoididae > Thalassophryne > Thalassophryne amazonica. Next base: position 86,290,813 of record NC_047109.1, read on the forward strand.
TCTAATTCTTATACATGCAGGAAAAATAGACCAGGAAGGAATAAATTAGGCAATTTATTTTGAAGAATTTTCTCTTTGTCAACTGATAATACAGTAAATAAGCATGTATAACAAACTTTAAATGAAAACTTTATCAGTTGAACGTCATGCTAGAATTGTCAGTTCTGTAACTTCAAAACCAAATGAACATCTCACAACTGACTGTTCCTCTCTTCTCCTGTCTTCCTCTCCTTACCTCTGCTCCTTCTCACTTCTCTCTCGTCTTCCTCTCTTCTCATCTGCTCTTCCTCTCCTGTCTTCCTCTCTTTTCATCTGCTCTTCCTCTCCTCTCCTCTCCTCTTCATAAAAAAGTGACAGGCATTGACAATACATTAACAAACTACCACATAAACTCTTCATATGTACTGAAATTTTGTGCCTGATAATCAGTCTCTGATTCCTGCTCAGTGGACAGCCCCTGCTCTCTCTCTCTCTCTCTTCTCCGTCTGCGGGAGCCTCACTCTGTGCACCGTGACACAACCCGCCTCTCTCTTCTCCATCACCCGTACCCTGACTCCTCACACCTGCCTGCTGCTCGCTCTCCCTCCTCTGTGTTTCTGTCAAAGATAACATGTTTTGTCAGGCTTTGTACAAGATAAGCTAATGGCCGTTAACATTAGAGCTGGTTACTTAGGCTGCGTTATTAGTTTGGCTGCACTTCTTACCTTGCTTTATTCCACTCGTCCCAGCATCACTGTCGGCACATTTTTTAAATATTTGTTTAGAGCATTTCTCAACCCTTTGTTTTCCTCTTCTCTTTTTCTCTTTTCTTTTCTTTTCTGGGCACCGGACTTAAGCTTACCAGACATACTGATTGCAGACCCGCACATCTTCTCAGCGCCAAATTAAAAACAACATCAAAGGTTGATCCAGGCCAAACCATTTTTGTGTTTGGGGTGGGAGGGTTCATGATCACTATTTCTCAAGGACCAACTAGAAGAATACAAATAAAAAACTGTAATGTAATTGAAATAATAGTTTTCCACAAATAGGACTATTCTGACAATTTTTTAAAATCCACAATTTAATGAGGACCCAGTTGTGGGCCCCCCCTCTTCCTGGGCCGGGGACAGCAGACCCCTATCGGCGGGCCTGGTTTTGAATAAATATGTGTGAAAATTACAGTGAGGAAAATAAGTATTTAAACACCCTGCGATTTTGCAAGTTCTTCCACTTGGAAATCATGGAGGGGTCTGAAATTTTCATCTTAGGTGCATGTCCACTGTGAGAGACATAATCTAAAAAAAAACAAAAACAAAACATTTTTTAAAATAATTTATTTGTATGTTACTGCTTCAAATAAGTATTTGAACACCTACCAACCAGCAAGAATTCTGGCTCACACAGACCTGTTAATTTTTCTTTAAGAAGCCCTCTTATTCTACACTCTTTACCTGTATTAATTGCACCTGTTTGAACTTGTTACCTGTATAAAAAACACCTGTTCACACACTCAATCAATCACACGCCAACCTGTCCATCATAGCCAAGACCAAAGAGCTGTCTAAGGACACCAGGGACAAAACTGTAGATCTGCACAAGGCTGGGATGGACTACAGGGCAACAGGCAAGCAGTTTGGTAGTAGACAACAACTGTTATGTTAAGTGGAAGAAACACAAGATGACTGTCAATCTCCCTCGGTCAGGGATTCCATGCAAGATCCTGAAGAGAGCTGGGACCACAGTCACAAAGATTACATTAGTAACACATAGCCAGGGCAACTAAGGAGGGGCTCCGTAGGAAGCATTTGAAGGTCCTGGAGTGGCCTGGCCAGTCTCCAGACCTGAACTCAATAGAAAATCTTTGGAGGGAGCTGAAACTCCAAACCTGAAAGATTTGGAGAAGATCTGTATGGAGGAGTGAACCAAAATCCCTGCTGTAGTGTGTGCAAACCTGGTGCAAAACTACAGGAAACGTTTGACCTCTGTAATTGAAACATAGGCTACTGTACCAAATATTAACATTGATTTTCACAGGTGTTGAAATACTTATTTGCAGCAGTAACATACAAAGAAATTATTAAAAAATAATACATTGTGATTTCCGGATTTTTTTTTTTTTTTTTTTAGATTATGTCTCTCACAGTGGACATACACCTAAGATGAAAATTTCAGACCCCTCCATGATTTCTAAGTGGGAGAACTTGCAAAATCACAGGGTGTTCAAATACTTATTTTCCTCACTGTACTTCCGCCTTTATTTTTTCCTTTCTTATTTGTGATTGTACAAGGTCTGTTAGAAAAGTATCGGACCTTTTTATTTTTTTCACAAACCTGATGGATTTGAATCACGTGTGCTTGCATGAGCCAACCTTGAACCTTCGTGCGCATGCGTGATTTTTTTTCATGCGTGTCGGTTGCGTCATTTGCTTGTAAGCAGCCTTTGTGTGAGGATGGGTGTAGTTTCTCGTCATTTTTTCTTTGTAAGGAAATGGCGGAATGACTGGAGCAGCGCGACTGCATCAAATTTTGCCAGAAACTGGGCGACAGCCAGGTGGAAACCATTCGGATTATTCAGACGTCTTTCTGTGACGATCCTCTGGGCATCACACAGATTAAGGAGCGGTATAACCGGTTTAAAGACGTCCGCACAACGGTGGAGAGCACGCCGCGCTCCAGTCGGCCATCAACATGCTGAAACGACCGGATCATTTCCAAAGTGAACGCTGTGGTGATGTGGGACCGTCGTGTGATTATCCGAGAATTTGCGGAAGAGGTGGACATCAGCACTTTTTCGACACATTCCACTGTGAAAGAAGATTTTGCCATGAAAAGAGTGGCAGCAAAATTCATCGGCACGAAGCTGATGGCGCAGCAAAAGCAGCTCCGTGTTGAAGTCTCACAGGACATGTTGTGGCATGTCCACCTCATCCACAATTTCTCGGATAGTCACACGACTGAAAAGCCACCGAAAGCCGTCTGAATCTTCCGAATGGTGCAAGAGCTGGGCATGTTACAACATATCCTGAGAGAAAATTGATGAGAGACTCCACCCATCCTCACACAAAGGCTGCTTACAAGCAAATGACGCAACCAACAGGCGTGAAAAAAATCACGCATGCGCACGAAGGTTCAAGGTTGGCTCATGCAAGCACACGTGATTCAAATCCATCAGGTTTTTGAAAAAATAAAAAGGTCCGATACTTTTCTAACAGACCTCGTAAACCTTCATTACACTTATAAAACATCACTATAGCATATATAGTCTGAAAGCACAGGTTGTCCTGAAAAAGAGAGAAAAGACTGTGGGATGCAGGGAGAGCTGTTAACAGCAATAATAAAACATTTATGCCAGGCGGGTGAACTGTCCAAAAAATGCCCTCGGACCCCAGAGGGTTAAAGCAGTGCCGCCTGGGGGATCGAAGATAACGGGCAGTGTTGTTTTTCGGCCTTCTTGCTCATGTGTAGAAAGTTCTCCAGATTCTCTGAATCTTCTGATTATATTATTCACTATTGATGATGGAATCCCTAAATTCCTTGCAATTGAACATTGAGAAACATTGTTCTTAAACTGTTGAAGTATTTTTTTCATGCAGTTGTTCACAAAGTGGTGATCCTCACCCCATCTTTGCTTATGAACGGCTGAGCCATTTGGGGATGCTCCTTTTATACCCAATCATGACACTCACCTGTTTCCAAGTAGGTGTTCTTTGAGCATTCATCAACTTTCCTAGTCTTTGGTTGTCCCGTCCCAACTTTTTGAAACATGTTGCAGGCATCCATTTCAAAATGAGCAAATATTTGTATAAAAACAAAAAAGTCTCTCAGTTTGAACATTAAATATCCTGTCTTTGTGGTGTGTTCAGCTGAATATAGGTTGAAGAGGATTTGCAAATCATTGTATTCTGTTTTATTTACATTTTACACAATGTCCCAACTTCATTGGAATTGGGGTTGTAACACTTGCTTTGACAATGTAAATGTATGTTTCCCATGTCAATAAAGCTCCATTGAAAAATCAACAAATGAAAATGAGAGAGAGAGAGAGAGAGAGAGAAAGGGGGGGGGGGCAGGGATCGGCCTAGAGGAGAGCAGCTACAAGGATCCCCTGAAGCTTGGGACCAAGCCAACTGACCAGCAATGATCCAAGTGGGAGTGGAATTCTATTCATTCCTTCATCGTCTTCCGCATATCCAGGTCACAGCACACCAAGCAGCTCATCCTCCAGTAACTTTTGCTTTGGGATCGTGAGATCCTCCCAGGCATGCTGGGAAATATATTCCCTCCACCATGCCCTGGGTCTTCCCCAGGGCCTCCACACAGTTGAACATACCTGGAAGACCTCCATACAGAGACCACCATGGGGCATCCTTACCAGATTCCTGAACCACCTCAGCTGTCATCTGTTGATGTGAAGAAGCAGCGACTCTCCTCCATGTCCCTCCTGGACATTCATGTTTCTCAGCCTGTCCCTAAGCTCAGATACCTGAAGGAGAAACCTAATTTCCACTGCTTGTATCTGCGAACTTGTTCTTTCAGTCATTACCCAAAGTTCATGTTCATAGGTGAGGATAGGAGTGTAAATCAAATGGTAAATCAACAGTCTCATGTTCTGGCACAGCTGTTTCTTCACCGGTCAGAAAACACAGTTCCACAGAAACATTGTGCTTTCTGCCATGAAACGATAAAACATTTATCATGCATCCTTTAATTACTGCAGAGATTTGAAATGCCATTGGCAGATTTTCTGACACTACTGCACATTTTGCTTTCAGCAAAGGAGTGTAAATATTTCAAGTGCTGGACATGGTTACAGTGTGGATGGGTTTTTTGTTGTTGCTGTTGTTGTTGTTTGTCTCCCCCATGAACAACAGAGAGGTGCACATACACCCTGGTGAGGTGAAGAATACAGTGCATAAAGAGCAGAGAAAAGTTGCAGAAACAGAACTTTTTTTTTTTTTTTGCAGAATTTCTTGCATAATTTGCTTCCGCTGTCTGGATTTATGTTAATTACATATGTCATACATTTCATCAGTTAATTTTTGAAATATAAGAAGAAGAAGAAGAAATAAAACTGTGAAAAGAACGGTCACAGGACACCTGATAACTCAGAGTTTTTCCTCAGCTCTGTCATCAAGTCTGAAATAAAATGCATATAAAATAAATTCATCTTCCTCCTATTCTTAATATAAAAGGCATCAGTATTAAAAAGGCATTATCAGTCAAGCTATACTTGATTTAAATTCAAGTTTGAATCAAACTATATTTCAGTTATGATCCTCAGGAAAATGAGTATAATTTCTGCTCCCTTACTATATAAATATGTTATTACAACCTTGAATCAGAAAATAGTTGTGACGATATGGAATATGCAATGCATGTTTAAAAAATGCAGCAATCCTTATATTTGTTTTGTATCTGTTTCTTATAAGACAGTATGAACCCAGCATTTTTCATGTTTTGTGTGGTCAACTTCATTTAATTTGTTAATATACATTAATTCCCATTTTTAAAACCTCCAGCACACTCCAAAGAAAGTTGGGACAAGGGCAATTAATTGTAAATATAAGGATTAAGTCATCAGTTTTACAGCCAATGTCTTGAGATAGGTCAGAGGATAGATACACAACCAAATATTATGCCATTTTGTGATAGCATCAGGAAAAGGAGATTAATCTATTAGTTCGTGATGCTGTCACAAAATGCGTCACATTTTTGTGATGGTATCATGAATTAATTTCGTCACGGCCTCACAAAACGCATGGTGACGTGTGGGGCGTGGGGGTGTGTGGCAGGGGTGCTTAAATGTGGAGAACAAGGTCAAGATTTTAGGGGCCCATGATTGATAGGAGCCCCGAGAGGCCCCTAATACAATTATAATACTGCCAAAATAATATGGGGGGGGGGGGGGAGCTGTGGGGGTTATGGTTAGGGGAAGGGGTAGGGTTAGAAACAGTAAAATAATAATAATAATAATAATAATAATAATAATGTGTCACAAAAATGTGACTCATTTCGTGAAGAAAAGAATAAGACGACATGATAAAACACATGAGACTACATTTCCAAGTCACTTAATATGCATATGTCTTGGATTCCATTGTGATCAATCATTAAGAAATATAAGCAGTATGGTACTGTACGAAAAATCTGTGTCAAGTAGGCAGTTCTTAAAAATTGACCAACCAGTGCTGGAAGGAGACTAGTAAAGGAAGTCACCAAGATACTTAGACCAAATAAATGGCATTGGTCCCAAAATTGATTGGAATAGGCGATAAATGCTGGAGTGAATCTTCATTAACAAATTCATTTTTGCTAACCACATAAAATGTGAAATATCTTGGGTTCATACTGTTTGCAATGAAACTGAAGTCAAAACCAATGTAAAGATCACTTTTTCCCCATATTGTCCCATCTTTTTCTGATTTGGGGATGTATACTAGAATGCCATATTGCTCTCATACAAGAGATTTCAAAAATGCTACTCTTGTTAAAAAAGGATAAATATATGTGTCATAGATGAGTGTGAAATCCTCATTAAATGTGTTGCATAATCTATGGCCTTAGTTAAAATTTCAGCTGGTTATGTTTGTTCTTGTAAAACCGAGGCATTTTGCTCAAATACACATGATCCTATTATGAGTTTTGCAGTTTCTACTCTTTGAAATTTAACAGGTGGATATAAAAAAAAATGTAGGCAAGCTTGTTTCACTGTTTTTCGTTATGTTGCATCTTAATGTTTTCCCTAGGGTAATATTGGAATGCTCAGTCTCACTTATACATCACCATGCACACAAACCAACACAGCCAACAGCAAGGAAATAAGCTAAAATCAACAGCAGCTCTGTGGTAATAGGAGAATAATACAATATGAGAGGGTGTTGGGGATTGCAGATTGTGTATGCAGATAATGCTGTTAGATGCAAGATAACAGGATGTCTCTGGTTAAATGTTTCGCTTTAGGCATGAATTGCTCTTCATATTATTCGCATCACACTAAACTCTCTATCATGGCGACAGCTGCTCCATCCTCCTCTTTTCCCTCTGCTGCCTTTGTAGATGCTTCATCTGATTAAACTCTATGTTGTGCACAACAGACTCCCCTTTGGCTTTTCAGACCTGCCTTTCTGCACCTGCCCCCCAGGTGTCAGTACTGTGTTTATCACCAGTGCTCTGAGTTGCCTGCCAGTCCACCTGGTTCCACGTATCCCAAGACTGTATCTTGAGGGCGGATACAAAAGCAAGTAGAACAGAGGTTGCAAATTCATTTGAGGCATAGTAGAGAAGCTTGAATCTTCGACTGGACTGGGTTGCATGACGTGAGGACGTTTCGCTTCAAATCGCAGAAGCTTCCTTAGCTAAATTCTTGCTCTGGTAGTCTGACTTCTGTCTTGACTCTTGTAGAGAAGAATAAAACAGAAGCCAACTTCTTCTCTACAACAGTCAAGACAGAAGTCAGACTACCAGAGCAAGAATTTAGCTAAGGAAGCTTCTGCAATTTGAAGCGAAACGTCCTCACGTCATGCAACCCAGTCCAGTCGAAGATTCAAGCTTCTCTACTATGGAAAGCACCTGGACAACTGAGAGCCTACACAGAATCATTTGAGGCATGTTGGAGTGCACATCACTGTTCATGTGGTGGGAAAAATCAGGACAAACCAGAGCACTGGGTGAAAAGCAGCTGGACTTGGCCCTCATCAACACTCGATTTGTAATGCCTCAGTGCCAGGGAAGAGGGAACAGCTAGGCTAAGGTAAGAAACTAACTGTGTAATCTGTTTTTTTTTTAAAGTAAAACCTCCACAGGGATCCTCTATGGCCTCCCAAACACTATTAATGACATTTTCACCTGTTCAGTCCCGACAAGCCATTCACTAAATGCTTTTAGCAGTTAGCCAGTGACTGTGTTTGCATTTTAAATCAATACTGTACTAATTTGTTTTGGTTCGACAAACAAGATGACTCCCAAATGTCTAACAACAGAGCCCGGGTTATAAAATTGCCGAGTTCCACCTAAAGTGACCTGTAGGAGACAGGAATGTCAATGCACCTCATCATATGTGCAGACATTTTTGCTGTGAAATACCGATGACATTTCACACAGTAACAACAATAAGGAGGAAAAGATTAGAACAAACACCAGAGTATTGTTAGTTGTCAGTCATGTGAAGATGTAAGAAAAAAAACAATCAGTTTGAACTTTTTTTACTGTAGCCACACTCCCAGACGCTGACTGTGTATCAAATTCAGAAACACATAGAAATTAAACTGGCTAAAATGTTATGTGAATAAATGTATATAAAAAATTTTTAAATGTGATTTGGAAAAAAATTGCTTCTCAAAACATCAAGTGCTTGATTTAATTAAATCTCAGATAACAAGTGTTAAATTGCATAGGCAATCCAAACTTTTGTGCGTTGGGGTGGAGAAAGTTTTGTGGGTGATTTATAAAAAATAATTGTGTGATTGATGGTGGGCGGTAAATACCATCAGCAGTATGTACAGTAAATGTAGATTTAATGTGCATTAATGGTCGTAAGCGCAGAATGAAATTCAGTCAGCCACTTGCAGTATGTGCCTTGTTCTACGCATGAACATGGGTCATCGCCGCCTCTTTTGGACCATTCTTGCACGTTGTTCAACAGTCCGGGGTCTCCGTTGTCATATTTTGCTCTTCATAATGCGCCACACATTTTCAATGGGTGACAGGTCTGGACTGCAGGCAGGCCAGACCTGCCTGTGTGGTGGACGCGACAATCAGAGGGCTTCCCAACACCCTTGACAGCTCTGTGAGTACTTGGCAAGGAGCTTTGTTGCCTCGCCAACTTTGAGCTGTTCAAAATTCAAGCGACATGTAAGTGACACCCAGTGACTCATGTGAGGGGTTGACACCATTCAACGAGAGTCATGTGAAATTTCACGATATCCCTCGTAAATGCCGTTCGCAGCAGTGGCGGTCCAGTGGGCTGCCACCCTCAGTTTTCTTTTGACCTTGATAAATTGTGTCGCGTGTGCAAAACTCACCTATTCCTATGTTCCCTCCCACAATACTGGGTGGACACATGAGAAATTGCATATTCATGAAGGCTAACACGCTAAATGGGCAATAAAGGCTATTTTACATATTTGAAACACATAGTCCTCAGTGAACACTATTAGTAAATCAGCATGGAGATTTTTTTTAATGAGTGCTGTAGTGTTTGTGCACATTGTGCAAACCTTTAGTAATCCAGGTGCCAAATCTGCCCCCCTGCAAAAGAAATTTTCCTTGGTGTTATTTTTTCAAGTTCTGCTTCGATGTACTTGCTATGATCCTCTTGTGAAATTAAATTATCCCTTTTGCCCTCTTTAACTGCCTTCATGTTGCAGAATAAAAACCCTACTTTTGCCCAAGTAACCTTTTTATCACATATGCTCTGCCAAGGTCGGCAGCATTTGAGATGTTACACGGCCATTGTCAAATTGTAGATGGATGTTTATCTCATTACATCATGCACAGGTGTATTGACTGGATACATTTTGATGCACTTTGCTTATGTTGCACATATTCTTTGATTGTGCATGTGTGGATGTCCTTGAAAAGTACCCAGGCGTGGGTGGCGACATTTTTTTGTTCGGAGAAAAAAGCCCAGGGAGATCAATACCACCCAGCAAAGAGAGTAGCCTGCAGGATACAATAGCAGCACTTGAAAGCAGATGAGAGACGTAAAGGGAAACTATTACCTGCGCTTATCAAAACAATGGTTTTCAGCCGGGGATATCAATCTTGTTTTTCTTCACGGTCAGTGTAAAACGTGTAGAAAAAACATGAACACTCAAAGGAAATCAACATTAAAAACCGCTGAGGCCTGTCTGTTTAGCTCAGGTAAATCTTTCTCTTTGTTTAAATTTATTTTGTTTGGTTGTTAAGCAATTAAAGGTAGACTGCAGAATAATTAAAGCAGACTAAAAAGGCATGAGGAAATTCTGTTTTTAACCATTGCTGTGGTGGCTCGACAACACTAGCAAATGCTCAAAAGAAGTGCAAAAAAATAATAATAATAATACAACCCCAATTCCAATGAAGTTTGGACATTGTGTAAAATGTAAATAAAAACAGAATACAATGATTTTCAAATCCTCTTTAACCTATATTCAATTGAATACACCACAAAGACAAGATATTTAATGTTCAAACTGAAAAACTTTATTGTTTTTGTACAAATATTTGCTCATTTTTAAATAGATGCCTGCAACACATTTCAAAAAAGCTGGGACAGTGGTATGTTTACCACTGTGTTACATCACCTTTCCTTCTAACAACACCCAATAAGTGTTTTGGAACCAAAGACACTCATGACTGGGTATAAAAGGAGCATCTCCAAAAGTCTCAGCCGTTCACAAGCAAAGATGGGGTGAGGATCACCACTTTGTGAACAAATGCATGAAAAAAAAATAGTGCAGCAGTTTAAGAACAATGTTTCTCAATGTTCAATTGCAAGGAATTTAGGGATTCCATCATCTACAGTCCATAATCAGAAAATTCAGAGAATCTGGAGAACTTTCTACAAGTAAGCGGCAAGGCCGAAAACCAACACTGAATGCCCGTGACCTTCTATCCCTCAGGTGGTGCTTGATTAAAAACCAACATCATTGTGTAAAGCAGGGGTGGCCAAGTTCGGTCCTCGAGAGCCACATTCCTGACACTCTTAGTTGTCTCCCTGCTCCAACACACCTGAATCCAATGAAAGACTCGTTAGCAGACTTTTAATGAGCCTTTCATTGGATTCAGGTGTGTTGGAGCAGGGAGACAACTAAGAGTGTCAGGAATGTGGCTCCCGAGGACCGAACTTGGCCACCCCTGGTGTAAAGGATCTTACTGGGCTCAGGAACACTTGAGAAAATCATTGTCAGTTAACACAGTTCATCGCTACATCTACAAGTGTAAGTTAAAACTCTACCATGCAAAGTGAAAGCCAAACATCAACAACATCCAGAAACTGCCACCTTCTCTGGGCCTGAGCTCATCTGAAATGGACAGACACAAAGTGGAAACGTGTGAAATCATGGACATTGTGTCCTCCAGACAAAAGAGAAAAAAGGCCATCCGGATTGCTACCAGCGCTAAGTTCAAAAGCCAGCATCTGTGATGGTATGGGGGTGTGTTAGTGTCCATGGCATGGACAACTTACACATCTGTGATGGCACCATCACTGCTGAAAGGTACATCCAGATTTTGGAGCAACACATGCTGCCATCCAAGCAGCGTCTTTTTCAGGGATGTCCCCACATTCTGCACGTGTTACAACAGCGTGGCTTTGTAGTAAAAGAGTGCAGGTACTAGACTGGTCTGCCTGCAGTCCAGACCTGTCATACACTGAAAATGTGTGGCGCATTATGAAGCGCAAAATACGACAACGGAGACCCCGGACTGTTGAACAACTAAAGTTGTACATCATGCAAGAATTTCAATCAATCAATCAATCAATTTTTATATAGCACCAAATCACAACAAACAGTTGCCCCACGGCGCTTTATATTGTAAGGCAAGGCCATACAATAATTATGTAAAACCCCAACGGTCAAAACGACCCCCTGTGAGCAAGCACTTGGCTACAGTGGGAAGGAAAAACTCCCTTTTAACAGGAAGAAACCTCCAGCAGAACCAGGATCAGGGAGGGGCAGTCTTCTGCTGGGACTGGTTGGGGCTGAGGGAGAGAACAAGGAAAAAGACATGCTGTGGAGGGGAGCAGAGATCGATCACTAATGATTAAATGCAGAGTGGTGCATACAGAGCAAAAAGAGAAAGAAACAGTGCATCATGGGAACCCCCCAGCAGTCTACGTCTATAGCAGCATAACTAAGGGATGGTTCAGGGTCACCTGATCCAGCCCTAACTATAAGCTTTAGCAAAAAGGAAGTTTTAAGCCTAATCTTAAAGTAGAGAGGGGTCTGTCTCCCTGATCTGAATTGAGAGCTGGTTCCACAGGAGAGGAGCCTGAAAGCTGAAGGCTCTGCCTCCCATTCTACTCTTACAAACCCTAGGAACTACAAGTAAGCCTGCAGTCTGAGAGCGAAGCGCTCTATTGGGGTGATATGGTACTACGAGGTCCCTAAGATAAGATGGGACCTGATTATTCAAAACCTTATAAGTAAGAAGAAGAATTTTAAATTCTATTCTAGAATTAACAGGAAGCCAATGAAGAGAGGCCAATATGGGTGAGATATGCTCTCTCCTTCTAGTCCCCGTCAGTACTCTAGCTGCAGCATTTTGAATGAACTGAAGGCTTTTTAGGGAACTTTTAGGACAACCTGATAATAATGAATTACAATAGTCCAGCCTAGAGGAAATAAATGCATGAATTAATTTTTCAGCATCACTCTGAGACAAGACCTTTTTGATTTTAGAGATATTGCGTAAATGCAAAAAAGCAGTCCTACATATTTGTTTAATATGCGCTTTGAATGACATATCCTGATCAAAAATGACTCCAAGATTTCTCACCGTATTACTAGAGGTCAGGGTAATGCCATCCAGAGTAAGGATCTGGTTAGACACCATGTTTCTAAGATTTGTGGGGCCAAGTACAATAACTTCACTTTTATCTGAGTTTAAAAGCAAGAAATTAGAGGTCATCCATGTCTTTATGTCTGTAAGACAATCCTGCAGTTTAGCTAATTGGTGTGTGTCCTCTGGCTTCATGGATAGATAAAGCTGGGTATCATCTGCGTAACAATGAAAATTTAAGCAATACCGTCTAATAATACTGCCTAAGGGAAGCATGTATAAAGTGAATAAAATTGGTCCTAGCACAGAACCTTGTGGAACTCCATAATTAACTTTAGTCTGTGAAGAAGATTCCCCATTTACATGAACAAATTGTAATCTATTAGACAAATATGATTCAACCACTGCAGCGCAGTGCCTTTAATACCTATGGCATGCTCTAATCTCTGTAATAAAATTTTATGGTCAACAGTATCAAAAGCAGCACTGAGGTCTAACAGAACAAGCACAGAGATGAGTCCAATTTGAAAGAATTCCACCTACAAACCTTCAACGATTAGTGTCCTCAGTTCCCAAACGCTTATTGAGTGTTGTTAGAAGGAAAGGTGATGTAACACAGTGGTAAACATACCACTGTCCCAGCTTTTTTGAAACATGTTGCAGGCATCTATTTAAAAATTAGCAAATATTTGTACAAAAACAATGAAGTTTTTCCAGTTTCAACATTAAATATCTTGTTGTTGTGGTGTATTCAATTGAATATAGGTTGAAGATTTGCAAATCATTGTATTCTGTTTTTATTTACATTTTACACAAAGTCCCAACTTCATTGGAATTTGGGTTGTACACCTGCACCTATTCAACAACAGGTACATTCAAAAATGGCTCTTTGGATGAACTCAGTTCACTTATGTGCCGGATTTCCATCTAATAAATATATGTAGCCCCAACTCAAATAAAACACATCCATGCAAGATCATTTAATTTAATTTAGTTGGGACTACATATATTTATTAGATGGAATCCAATCCACTGAGTCAGTTTTTTGAGTGTATCACACAAACAAATGACTCATTGGATGAACTCAATTCAATTATGGACAGAATTTCCATATAATAATTATTTCTAGTCCCAACTCAATTAAATAGAACTTTCTTGCATGGATGTGCTTTAATTGAGTTGGGGTTACATATATGTATTAGATGGAAATCCTGCACATAACTGAATTGAGTTCATCCAATGCATCAGTTTTTTTGAGTGTAGTAGGATCCAAAAATATCTTTCAAACACAAATAACACAAAGATAAACTACAGCACACCAAGCAATTTAATTTGATAACATCTGTTGCAAAGTCACACAATGCATGCCTCTCCTGGCCACCATACAAAACTCATATTTTATGTCAGGCTGGATGGTTTACTCCCAACCTGCTATAAAAAATGATATATATAATATTTCACAGATTGGTGACCTTGGGGTTGCTTCTCTCCTCCTTGGGTTGAGTCCTCTCCCAGCCTTGTCGAATCCTGGTGAGGCTGCGGTCAACACAGGGCAGGAGAAGAATTGCTTTTAGCACCAGCACCACAGAAGGCACCACCAAACACAGCATGTAGCCCAGAGGTGTGAACCATTTGTAGGTAGAGTGCTTCAGAAATTTGTTCCAGCCGTATATGAGGTCTGTGAGAAAACTATCCGACCTTTTTATTTTTTTCAAAAACTATATGGATTTTAATCAAGTGCGCTTGCATCAGACAAGCTTGAACCTTCGTGCGCATGCGTGAGTTTTTTCACGCCTGTCAGTTGCGTCATTCGCCTGTGGGCAGGCTTTGAGTGAGCACTGGTCCACCCCCCTCGTCGGATTTTTATTGTCAGGGAAATGGCTGAGAGGCTGCCACTTTGCTCCATGAAATTTTTTTCAGAAACTGTTAGAGACAGCCAGTTGGAAACCATTCGAAAGATTCAGATGGATTTCAGTGAAGATTCTATCGGTATCACATGGATTAAGGACCATTAAAACTGGAATAAAAACGGCCCACGGTGGCGGAAGGCGCACCGCGCCCCGAGCGGCCATCGACAGGCTGGAACGAGCAGATCACTTCCAAATTTAAGGCTCTGTTGATGCAGGACGTCGTGTGACTAGCAGAGAAGTTTCAGAAGAGGTCAGGATCAGCACTTTATCAGCACATTCCACTGTTAAAGGAGATTTTGTAATGAAAGATGTGTGGACGGATTTGCGCGTCGCGACACAGCCGCTCATGGCGCGGGACAAAAAACACCTCCGTGTTGGAAACCATTCGTAAGATTCAGACGGCTTTCAGTTGCTTTTCAGTCGAGTGAGTATCCGAGAAATTGTGTAACAGCTGGGCATGTTCCAACTTGTCCTGTGAGACTTCCAACACGGAGGTGTTGTTTGTCCCGCGCCATGAGTGGCTGCGTCTCGACGCGCGAATCCATCCACACGTCCTTCTTTACAAAATCTCCTTTAACAGTGGAATGTGCCGATAAAGTGCTGATCCCGACCTCTTCTGAAACTTCTCTGCTAGTCACACAAAGTCCTGCATCAACAGAGCCTTAAATTTGGAAGTGATCTGCTCGTTCCAGCCTGTCGATGGCCGCTCGGGGCGCGGTGCGCCCTGCCGCCATGGGCCGTTTTTAATCCAATTTTAATGGTCCTTAATCCGTGTGATACCAATAGAATCTTCACTGAAATCCATCTGAATCTTTCGAATGGTTTCCAACTGGCTGTCTCTAACAGTTTCTGAAAAAATTTCATGGAGCAAAGCGGCAGCCTCTCAGCCATTTCCCTGACAATAAACATCTGACGAGGGGGGTGGACCAGTGCTCACTCAAAGCCTGCCCACAGGCGAATGACGCAACCGACAGGCGTGAAAAAACTCATGCATGCGCACGAAGGTTCAAGCTTGTCTGATGCAAGCGCACATGATTCAAATCCATATAGTTTTTGAAAACAATAAAAAGGTCGGATACTTTTCTCATAGACCTTGTATATATCCATGTGCTGTGCAGATGACCAGGGTCAGGTGCCCCAGTTTAGACTGAGATTGAACACAACATTTTAAACATAAAGAAGTGTTAATATAGAATGAGATAACCGCTGTCATTTACAGTTGTAAATCTAAACCACCTATTCCACAGTATTCTCTCAGACATCATTGGAAACAGAATCCCCTACAGCTTGTTAAAAAAAGAAGCACATTGCACTTGAGTTTGTTTTGAACCCTTTGTAAAACACACCACCATGTAATGGGCTCCACAAAACATTAAAGGTTTCATAAGGCCTAATTTTGACATCAGTTCCTACAGCTGCCCTCTTCTTCATCTTGTTTCGGCTGTTCCCGTTAGGGGTCGCCACAGCAGATCAATCGTTTCCATCTCATCCTGTCCTCTGTAGCTTCCTCTGTCACACCAACCACCTGCATGTCCTCTCTCAGCACATCCATAAACCTCCTCTTTGGCCTCTTTCTCCTCCTGTCTGGTGGCTCCATCTTCAGAATCCTTCTCCCTATACACCCTGGGTCTCTTCTCTGCAAATGTCCAAACCATCTCAATCTCACCTCCCTGAATTTGTCTCCAAACTGTCCCACCTGAGCTGTCCCTCTGATATGTTAAATCCTGTCCATTCTCATCACTCCCAAAGAGAATTGCAACATCTTCAGCTCTGCCACCTCCAGCTCTGCATCCTGTTTTTTGTTAGTGCCATCGTCTCTAAGCCAAACAACATAGCTGGTCTCACTACTGTCTTGCAGACGTTTCCCATCACTCTTGCTGATATTCTTCTGTCACAAATCACTCCTGCCACCTTTCTCCACCCACTCCACCCTGCCTGCATGCTCTTCTTCACCTCTCTACCACACTCTCCATTATGTTGGCCAATTGACCCCAAGTATTTAAAGTCATCTACTTTCACCACTTCTTCTCTTTGTAACTGCACTATTCCACTGGGCTCCCTCTCATTCACACACATGTACTCACTCTTGCTCCTACGGATTTTCATTCCCCTCCTCTCCAGAGCATATCTCCACCTTTCCAGGCTAGACTCAACCTGCTCTCTACTCTCACAACAGGTCACAATATCATTTGCAAACATCATAGTCCATGGGGACTCCTGTCCGATCTCATCCCTCAACCTGTCCATCACCACTGCAAACAAGAAAGGACTCAGAGCTTATCCTTAATTCCACTTCCATCTTGAATGAATCTGTCATTATTATTACACATCTTACCACTGTCACACTATCCTTGTACGTGTCCTGCTCTTTCCGCACATATTTCTCTGCTCCTCTGGACTTCCTCATACAATACCATAACTCTTCTCTTGGAACCCTGACATAAGCTTTCTCTGAATCCACAAACAGACAATGTAACTCCTTCTGGCCTTCTCTATACTTCTCCATCACCACTCTCAGAGCAAACATTGCATCTGTTGTGCTCTTTGTCGGCATTAAGCCATATTGCTGCTCACATATCTTCACCTGTTTTCTAAGCCTAGCTTCTACTATTCTACTCCCATAACTTCATGCTGTGGCTGATCACCTTAATGCTTCTGTAGTTGCTGTAGCTTTGCATATTCCTCTTTCTTAAAAATAGGAACCAGCACACTTTGTCTCCACTCATCATGCATCCTCTCACTTTCAAACATTTTAGTAAACAATCTGGTTAGAAACTCCACTGCCATCACCCCTAAGGATTTCCATGGCTCAACTGGAGTGTCATCTGACCAACTGCTTTTCCACTCTTTAACCTCTTCATAGCTGCCCTCACTTCATCCTTACTAATCTCTTATACTTCCTGATTTACTCTTTCCACATCATCCAGCCTTCTCTCTCTCTCATTTTCTTCATTCATCAGCTCCTCAAAATATTTCCTCCACCGTCCTGACTTGTCAGCACATTGCCATTTTCATCATTTACCACCCTAACCTGCTGCTGTCAGGAACTGTCCCGGCCCGGGGTTCATGTCTGGGTTTTCCCCTTATTTCGGTCTAGGCTTCCGCTGAGGATTTTACGGTTTTATTTTCCATATCATTATACGTTGTCATTTAAGTCTTGGTTTGGTTCTGTTTGTTTCTTTCCGTGGTGTAATGCTTTGTTACCGATTTAGTTCTCTGATATTCATTTATTTGTGGTTTAGTCATTCATTGCATTACCTGTATTCTGTAGTCTCTGATTTTGTTTTTGTTCATCATTTATTTCCTATTCAGTCAATAGTTTGTTTTGTCACGTTTATTGTATTCACTTTCCTGTATCAGGTCCTTTCTAGTTTTAGTTATTATCATTAGTTTTCTGGTTTTCCACTCTTTGACTTGCCACCTTAGTTCTTAGTTTTGCCCCTTTGTTTTGTTCACATTTATTGTGGTTTGTCAAGCATGTCACGTTTTGCACCATTGGGTTTTCTGACACTTAAGTATCTTGCCCCAGTTCACTTTGCTTTTGTCTTACTCCACTCTCTTGCACTTGCTTTTGTCTTCCCCAGTCACGCCCCCTTCCAGCACCTTCTGCACACCTGTGTCTCATTGTCAAATTTAACACCTGCCTTAATTAATTCTTTTGAGTTCAGCACCACTTCGCCAGTTTGTTGCAATCATTTGTATCCACGTGCCAGCCTTGCTGTCTAGTCCTGTTTTTGCCTTGTCGTGTCCTGTCCCTGCTTTGTCTTTTGGATCTGCTTTTGCCTCAGCCCAAGTACTTAGTCTCTCCATGTTACTGAACCCTGCTCGTTTTTTTTACCACACCTTTCGTCTTACACATGCTTGTACCTCCACTTTTGCTACCTGCCAACTTGTGTACCGAACCACTGCTTTCCCTCCAGATAAAGTTTTTTGATTATTCTCTCCCTTATAACTCTGCCCGTGGGTCTGCATTTGTGTCCTCCACCTTCTGTGCCACATGTTCATGATTCCTGACAGCTGCACATTCTTTTCACCTTGAACCCTTTGTCTAGCTAAAGCCCAGGTTACACATAGACGGTTTTGTCGGCGGGTAGTACGTAGACCGAAGTTCGCGGTAGTTCCGGCTGTTTTTGCGGTGGAAAGGGGCAGAGCATTTCACCGGCGTTTTGAGCGCCGTACTAGCCGCAAATACGCAGATAAAATGCCACTAAATCCGCCGAATAAAGCGGCGTTTTGACGCTGTAGCATCCGGCACACGTCAGGCAACGGGGGTTAATACTCAGTTCTATCCTTTACAATCGCAGGTTAAGACGCGCGTGAGAATGGTGGTGTTATGCTGCCGCCGATAATGCCCTGTGTACCGCTGGATTTATCCAGGCAAATCCTGCGTTACTCCAGGAACCTTTGCATATAGGCACCGCCCCCAGAGTATAATAGGCTGAAGCAGCTGTCACTGCAGGGGGAGGGAGCTCATCCTCAGCCTTTTCTTCTCCTTTCCTTTTCCCCTCCTCAAAGTGTTGCTCGTCTCCACCACAGGCCTCTCCTCTGCTTCTGAACCAGACCTCTTGGGAAGTCCTTGCCGCTGCCAATTTTCTTTTAGTAGGCATATTGGAGCTTCTCTGCAAAAATATCTGGAGCTGGCCGTGAGTGAGAGGCCTGCATGCAGCGGTCTAGCGTTTTTATACTGACTGCCGCCTATCGGCCGTTTGGAACACCATTAACCAGGAGGTGGCGTTTAGAACGGCGTACTGTCCGCTAGCGCCGCCGTTTTGTCTGCCTCTGTCGCCGGTTAAAACGCCTTTGAGGACGCCGATGTGGGCTCTATCACCGTTGGTTAGGGATACAACGCCGGCCGCCAATTACGGCGGTGTAAACTGCGGCACTACAGGAAGGGGCAGGATGAAACGGCGATTAAAAAGTATCAAACGCCGTTGTTCGCGTTGTCTCCGTCATCACGCAAATTCTCCGGGAGCGCTCCCGGAATTATTCGACATGTTGAATAATTTTTTCGACGTTTCCCGGTAAAGCCAGAACTAAGCCACGCCCCCTAGTGCTGGCGTTAACAACGGCGTGTGATCCTTAAGACGGCCAAAAACTCTTCCGGGACGCTTCCGGGAGCTCTTACCGTCTATGTGTAAACGGGGCTTAACCGATACAAGTCCTTTTCTCCTTCCTTACTGTTCAACTTCTTGTACAACTCACTATATGCCTTGTCCTTAGCTTTGCCACTTCTCTTTTTGCCTTACACCGCATCTCCTGGTTCCACTGTCTACTTTCTTCATCTCTCAAACTATCCCAATTCTTTATCGACAGCTTATTTCTCCTTATACTTTCCTGAACATCTTCACTCCACCACCAAGTTTCTTTGTCTTCTTTCCAATGTCCAGATGTCACACCTAGACCCTTCCTACCTATCTCCCTCACCACACCTTCAGTACTTTTCCAGTTGTCCAAAATTTCTTCCCCTTCATCCACTGCCTGTCTCACGTGCTTACAGTCTTCCTCCTTCACCTCTGACTCTCTTTCTCTTCTTCACATCTAAAATCATCCTCCAAACCATCATCCAATGCTGTCTAGCTACACTCTCTCCTGCCACCACCTTACAGTCTGCAATTTCATTTAGCTTGCATCTCCTACAAAGTATGTAGTCCACCTGTGTGCACCTTCCTCCACTCTTATATGTCACCCTGTGCTCCCCCTTTTCATAAAATTGGTATTCACCACAGGCATTTCCATCCTTTATGCAAAATCAACAACCATCTGTCCTTCTACATTCCTGTCCTTCATATCATATCTGCCCATTACTTTCTCATCACCTCTGTTCCCTTCACAAACATCTGCATTAAAGTCTGCTCCTTAATCTTAAAAAGCTTTCATCTTAGTCTTGATCTTGGACAGTCTCAAACCCAGACACTCCTCATTCAGCTTCTCAAGTGCTGCAATCAGAGCATCCACTGACTCTGCAAAGATCACAGCATTGTCTGCGAAGTCGAAGTCAGTAATTCTTTCCTCTACAATAAAAGTACCCAGGTCACTGGGTTCCACAACCCTACCCAACACCCAGTCCGTGCAAGCATTTCTGTCAACACTATGTGTGGAATATTTGTGTATTCATGGGTCAATGTATGAATCCTGAAAGCCACCCCCTTACCTATAGCTATGTTGTAAACATGTCATACACTAAAGTTGACTTTATTGTGACTTTTTGCTTTTGCCATTTTATTCTTGTGGAATCCTCAAATGTTACAATAAAATAAAAGTAAAACCGTTTTTCCCAGTAATTCCAGAATAATTAGTTTTGAAGCAGCAGCGGCTTTTAAGGCTTCATTATAGTTAATTAGTTGCATAATGTGCTTTCATTTACATTTTTAGCACTGGGATGGTCGTCTCATCCAGTGCCACTTGCAGTAAGAACATGCAATGCAATTTATGTGTGTTTATGTTAAAGTGGCTGCAGTAATGAACTGAACCATTATAATAATAATTATGATCACCAGCATTGGAATTTAACCCATTTAAAAAAGTGATGCCTTCTGGGACGGGCATGAATGAACCGATCGCTCCCCTGTTGACAACTGTGATCACAATAGAAGTGTTAATGTAGTTTATGTAATATAATGTTGACACTTATCATAACGTTTCTCATGAGATCATGAGGTTTATTTCGACTTTGACTTCCATATCTCACTCTCCACCCTGTTTGAGGACTGACCCGTATTAACAATCATCTCTCTGTGGATTGTACCAGGTATCATAATTCAATATAATGAATAAGTTAACATTTAAAATCCTGAGATGAAGCCATGCGGGGCTTCCCTCTGTGTGTTTTAGAGTTACTTAATTAGGCTCCGGAGATCTGAGTGCCAGCAATATACTTACTGCTTTTACAAAAGTTTCTAAACTCTGATGATAACTTTCAATCTCAAAGTCTCATGATGAGATTCCACTGATCGCGAGCACATGACTGATAATGACCACGGGAGTGTAAAGATGAACACAAACACTCGTGCACACAAAGCAATCATAACTGAGCTCTGACCTGAACAAAGTTGAATTCTCTCCAGCTGAGCGAACCTCCCACAGAGGGCAGATATGTTATTGCCAGGAGCACATAAAGGAAGAAGCCCAGGATTCCCAGCACATGGAATAAGTCTGTGCCTCACGCCTCAGTCTTATCGAAGTAAAATGGTGGGGTTTTATTCTTGATCTGTATCTGAGACAGACAGTCGGGTACACACACATATGCTGTAAAGCCAGTCACCTGCCCAGCAATATGTGTTAGTATTTAGACATTTCTGTACCTCTTCCACAACCTTCGAGATGAGTTTGTGTCTGACAGCATAGCGAATAGGAATGACGAAAGTGTAGATGGCATGAAGAAAGGCAAAGCCTAGTGCAACCAGACCCAGCTGCTTCCTGCACAGCATCCAGCGGTCCAGCCAATCAGGGAAGCGCCTGAAACATTCAGCATTTCACTTAATTGCACGTGTCTAACATTTTTAAAGGGGTCATTACACATTAAAAAAAAAAATAATAATAATAAAAAAACAATCAACCTTTTATCATTAAATATGTTTGGGATTCCATGTTAAACATTTCATATGTCTCACAGTTCAATGAGGGAGCAGGTAGAACAGTGGGATAAGGAGTTGGGCTACCCAACATGTAGACCAGGGTTTGATTCCCAATGTTGTAGACTGAACAGTCCTCCCCTAAAAATCAGTCCGCCTTTTGCATCTGTGCACGAGTCATTTTGGACCACAGCAGCACGTCTGAGACTGAGTCTCTTCACCCAAAGCAATCAAATGGATTAATGGGATTATTAGTCATAATATGATAAAGGTAAAACCTCTTAAATCATTCTAAAGACTACAGGCAAAATTCTGTGACACTTTTTTAATGTCCAACACGCAGTGAATGTATCAGCTAGCAGCTCATTTAGCCGCGGCGCTCTGATCGCTTCTGCTGCCTTTTGTGATGAAATAATGCTGAATTTATGTGAAAAAGATTGTTGCACTAACGCTTAAGATATCTGTCGCTGAGATAGATGATGACTGGTGTGCAAGTTGAAGCAGAAACGAGGTGTTAATCCATGAACCGCGTCATCAGGGAGGACCAATTTTTAGGGGGACCATTTGGTCTGCGACACCGGTCATGCTACCTGTGTGTCTCCTTTGGCAACTTTGGCAGGACATCTGCATTGGCCCAGTCCACCCAGCTGTAAATGGAGTCCATCCTTGGCTGGGAAAGTAACTTGTGTTGGACTTGTGTCGTTTCCACAGGGAGTCATAGACTATCAAATACTTCCTGTTCCAAAATATGTGGATAAGTACTAGTACCAATGGGCCCCAGAGCTTATAAAGAACTTACATCTTCACAATTCTTTGTCTGTACATACATAAAATCTTCTGTTTCAAGAAACGTTCATGCTTAAAATGACTTGTTTTAGACTTCCATAATGTATGCAACACAAGTCAGCATCTGGACCGGTGACACACACCATCTGAGGGTGTCTCAATGCAACCACCCATTCATATACCAACACAGAGTGCCCACAGGTCTGGGCCATGCAGGTCCATGAGTGGGGCAACAACCCCAAATAGAAGAGAAAAAAAATGGAAGCCCTCTGTTGAATTTTCTGTGGATGATTCCTTATCTCTGTGCAATAGAGATAAGATTACATTACAAGAGCAATCAGAAATTTGCTGCAGCTCAGTTGTCCTTTTCTTCAGACAGATGCATCTTCTATTTTGAAACACCACAATTCAATTCATATATTCATCTACATTTGCATTTCTACTTGCCAGAGACACATAAATCATTTGATTTGGATCATCTCATGCCTACTGATAGATATTGGCATGCAGTCTGGGATTTGGCAGATGCGGGTTGGCTCCCAGTGACACTACGTAGTGCATGTTAACAGCTGAAGTGAATTACAGCGACTGTTTTAGTTATGCCAGCTGCTTTACTGACTGAAAATGCAGAAGTGTCCGCTTTCTTCCTGCCTTTGATAATTGGCGGGATACAAAAAAGGTTACACACAAGCATCTAAGAAAAAACGTGGATGTGATCAGCAAAGGTGAAACCCTGCAGCTTCTTTTTGATCTTGTTTTTCGAGCGTTGAAGTCTGCCTGTATTTGGTTCCTCTGTAGAGCTCAAGGAAGGCAGCGATAACACCGGGCAGGTAGCACAGAGACAACATGATCAGAGAAACAATGGGACACACCTGAAAGACAAACAATAAATGGACCGCATTTAAATAGCGCTTTTCCATCTGCATGAGATGCTCAAAGTACTGTACAATTATGCCTCACATTCACCCATTCACACACACACACCGATGTCATGCTGCTGCCATGCAAGGTACTCACTACACACCGGGAGTAACTTGGGGATTAAGTACTTTGCCCAAGTGCACTTAGTGATTTTCCAGTCAGGCTGGGATTTGAACCCAGGATCCTCTGGTCTCAAGCCTAACGCTTAACTACTAGGCCATCACCTCCATTATAAACAGAGAGGTTTTCTGGAGTTGTGCTACGTTGAAATAATACACACAGGTATTTGTGTCACAAGCCCACTCAACTGCACGTGCACTTAATGTGACTCACTTTTGGGTTTACTTTTTCTCGTTGTACTTCATTTTTTAACCTCACATCTCCCGGCTACATTCTCAGGGTGATATGTGTCCCTCCTGGTTCACCTATTTTCCCGTTTGCGTTGTTCAAGGCACTGGGTCGTCCCCTCACATTCATGGTTCCCTCGTCCCCCTCAAGCTCACAGTTTCACGGGCGCACACGTGCTGCTGTGCGCTGGGTTTCGCTTAACTTATTGGGTTCCTCGTGATGTCTTCTCACCCCTTTGATTTCACTGCACTGCACTTTCGTAGTTGTGGACTTTTTTCTCTGTAGATCATTGTGGTGGTTTCTCTTTGCTGGTCCTGATGCACACAGGTTTTTCTTTTGTTCCATCTGCCTCCTCCACGCACATTTCTGGACTTCCTCTCTCTACTTTTGGCACATGCTCGCCAGCATACTTTGGAGTTTTGCTTTTTGTTGTAATGGAACCGTGTGCCCCCTTTTCCTAGCTGCTACGTGCGCGTATCCAGCTGTGACTGGCAGCAGCTGGTTCTCACTGAGTTGCATGATACTTCTTCTTCTGTTTTCTTCTTATGAGTTACCAGCATTCTCTGCCCCAGCATTGCATATTTGCATGTGTGTTTGCACCCCTCAGGGCAGTTTTTACCGAGTTTACTCCTGTGTTTAATCAATGTTTTACTGTCAGCATTCTCATCTGATTCTCGAAGTTTATTTTCCAAAACTGTTTAACCTTTGCTCATCCTCTGATCTTAATATAGGCCACAGTTTTACACTGTTACCTTGACTGTTCTGACTGCTATGTTACAAAACTGTGTTCATCACCTTCACCTTACCCATGACTTCATACTGATCTCTTGATTTATTGATGTTGTCGATGGTGTTCTGTTTAAAGCTGATGCGTTCTGTTCTGAATCACCGAATTGCTGCATCTGAGTGAGGATAAGCAGATTCACTTTTGTTACATTATCTTATCATTTATCCTGAATTCATGAGCGAGAAATTTAAGTTTGAGTTGTCCACATGTGCTTCTCATCCCCTTCCTTAGTTACAGTGTTTTAGTTTTTTTTATTTTTGTCTCTGAATGATTGTTGTGCTGTCTGGTTTAATTCAAGAGATGATAAAGGCCAGCGTTCAGTCTCTTATCAGCGTCTCACTCATCACAGAGGAGTCCATTATCCAAAACCACTGATCCACCCTTGCCATTCATAACAGCTTGGAGGTGAAAAACAAAAATATTAATCTGTGTAACATGAAGCAAGAGAGAGTCAACTCTTCACCTTGTTGGCCAGAGAAATCATGATTCTGTAAGAGATGTCATTGTTCTGTTCAACATAAGATGATATTGTGTATGTCATACACAATATCACCATTTCCCTCAAATATTGTTCACAAACCAGTCTAAATCTGTGATAGTGAGCACTTCTCCTTTGCTGAGATAATCCATCCCACCTCACAGGTGTGCCATATCAAGATGCTGATTAGACACCATGATTAGTGTACAGGTGTGCCTCAGGATCTCGTCACGGTATCTCTGTGCATTCAAAATGCCATCAATAAAATGCACCTGTGTTCTTCGTCCATAACAGATGCCTGCCCATACCATAACCCCACTGCCACCATGGGCCACTCGATCCACAACATTGACATCAGAAAACCGCTCACCCACGCGACGCCACACACGCTGTCTGCCATCTGCCCTGAACAGTGTGAACCGGGATTCATCCGTGAAGAGAACACCTCTCCAACGTGCCAAACACCAGCGAATGTGAGCATTTGCCCACTCAAGTCAGTTACGACGACGAACTGGAGTCAGGTCGAGACCCCGATGAGGACGACGAGCATGCAGATGAGCTTCCCTGAGACGGTTTCTGACAGTTTGTGCAGACATTCTTTGGTTATGCAAACCGATTGTTTCAGCAGCTGTCCTAGTGGCTGGTCTCAGACGATCTTGGAGGTGAACATGCTGGATGTGGAGGTCCTGGGCTGGTGTGGTTACACGTGGTCTGCGGTTGTGAGGCTGGTTGGATGTACTGCCAAATTCTCTGAAACGCCTTTGGAGATGGCTTATGGTAGAGAAATGAACATTCAATACACGACCAACAGCTCTGGTTGACATTCCTGCTGTCAGCATGCCAACTGCACGCTCCCTCAAATCTTGCGACATCTGTGGCATTGTGCTGTGTGATAAAACTGCACCTTTCAGAGTGGCCTTTTATTGTGGGCAGTCTAAGGCACACCTGTGCACTAATCATGGTGTCTAATCAGCATCTTGGTATGGCACACCTGTGAGGTGGGATGGATTATCTCAGCAAAGGAGAAGTGCTCACTATCACAGATTTAGACTGGTTTGTGAACAATATTTGAGGGAAATGGTGATATTGTGTTTGTGGAAAAAGTTTTAGATCTTTGAGTTCATCTCATACAAAATGGGAGCAAAACCAAAAGTGTTGCGTTTATATTTTTGTTGAGTGTATATATATATATATATATATATATATATATATATATATATAAAATGTACTTTTTTCAATATTTCAATTAATTTCTCAAGTCATAATATCTCAAATATACCACATTATGTACAATTACAAATTAATTTTAATGCAGTTTCTTATCATCATCATCTGTTTTGGTTTAGTTCTTCTTATCATAATCATCATCATGATTATTATTATTATTATTATTATTATTATGGACTATATAAATGCAGTCCATTTATTATTAATATTAGTACTAGTAGCAGCAACATTATCTGTGTAGTTGTCATAATCATCACCATTATCATTATTGTTGTTATCATCATAACTAATGTTGTCACCATAATTACTCCTCATCACATTGATTTATTTTTGTTGGCATTACCGCAAAGATAAGAGATGTTTGTACAGGTCTGGGTTGCCTGTCACCACAACCCAGAACCATATAAGTGGTAAAAAAAAAAAAAAAAAAAAAATCGACAGAATGAATGTTTGCACAGAAAAGTACTTTTGATTTCAGGGGGGTGTCACAGTATTTTGTCACACAATACAAGGACATTTTCATGAAGCTGAAAATGAGGGGTATCAGAATTGTGATTGTTATGAAAGAATTTATCACAAAAAAATGTAAATTAATAAATAAATATTATAATATTATAATACAGTTGAGGTTGTAGAATACTACAACGAATCACATCAGTGTTCTTTGTTTCATCCGTGGGTACTGTAACTATAATGAGGGTTGTATTATTACATCTTGACTGCTTTTTATAATTACAAACTGTACAATGAATATTACAAACAATGATCTGAAAGTGACTACAATTGAAAACATTATATATTGATTGAAAAGTTTTCAGCCTGACCTAGTAAAAACATGGTATGGTTCGCCATCTTTTGCATTCTGAAAAACCAACATTTCTCTTGAGAATGTGTGAAAATCTGACTTACTGGGTGCAATGTTGCAGACACAATATTTTTTTCTCCTAAGTAGGGGTGTGTCAGATTGGCAAAATGGACAAAGCTGGTGGGTGTGCTGTGATTCAGTATCTCACAAAAAAGTGAATGTCTCCAAAGGAGATTCATGAGGACGTGGTCATGACATTAGGGAAGGATGCCTCTTCTTATGCTGCAGTTAAACACGGATCAGCCAAATTGACAGAGGAAGATCAGTAAGTTGAGTTGAGTTCCATCTCAACTGATATTATCCATGACATACACTGTATCCGGAAAGCATCCACCGTGCTTCTTTTAAGTGCTTCCCGTGCTTCACCGTGCTTCCACATTTGTTTAAGTTACAGCCTGATTCCAAAATGAATGAAATTATTTTTTTCCCTCAAAATTCTCCTCACAATACCCCATAATGATGATGTGAAAAAAGTATTTTTTTTTTTTTTTTTTTTTTTTTTTTTTTTAGATTTTTTATAAATCACTCACTTATCTTCAACCGCTTACTCCAATTTAGGGTCACGGGGGCTGGAGCCTATCCCAGCAGTCATAGAGTGTGAGGCAGGGAACACCCTGTATAGGACGCCAGTCTGCCGCACGGCCACATATAGACAAACAAACACAGTCACACTCATAGCTACGGACAATTTAAAGTTTCCAAACCACCTAACCTGCATGGCCTTTGGTGTGGGAGGAAGCTGGAGCACCCGGAGAGAACCCACACGAACATGGGGAGAACACGCAAACTCCACACAGAAAGGCCACTGGTGGGAATTGAACCCATGACCTTCTTGCTGTGAGGCAATAGTGTAAACCACTAGGCCATCGTGCTGCCATTTTTTATGAAATTATTAAAAAAAACTGAGTAATCTCATCTACATAAGCATTCACAGTCTTTATCATGAAGCTCAAAATTGAGCTCAGGTCCCACAATTGACAGTGTATGTCAGAGCACAAACCAAGCATGAAGTCAAAGGAACCTTCTACCATTCTGTCATGGCCAGAGTGGTAGAGTAGGTAACACAACAAAGAGGGATACAGGGCGCCTAGACAGACTAGTAAGGAAAGCTGGCTCTGTTGTTAGCATGGAGCTTCAGACAATGTCCTCAGAAGCAGAGAAGAGGACCCTGAGCAGAATGCTGTCTGTTATGGACAATGACCATCACCCCTTGCACACCACATTCCACAAGCAGAGGATTATGTTCAGTAACAAACTCCTGTTTCTGTCATACTCCATTGACAGGCTAAAGAAGTCTTGTGTACCACAGACTACACAACTGTACAACACCACACAGAAATACAAGAAGGAGACTGACCTGTATTCTTGATTATGTACTGCACACTGACCTATGCCTCTTATTGGTATCCTCCCCATACATATATACACCCAAGTTTTAGATTGGACTCTCCTATTGGCTTTACTTGCCTCCTCCCCACTCAACTGAGACATCAAGCATTGTGCCTTTTTATCTTTTTCTTGGATTACAGTTGTTCTTATTTTTATATTGTCTGTGTATTCAGATCTTTTAGATCACGTGTATTTGTATTTTTATGGATGCTACGGGATACTTGACTTTCCTACGGGAAGTCAATCAATCAATCAATTTTTTTTATATAGCGCCAAATCACAACAAACAGTTGCCCCAAGGCGCTTTATATTGTAAGGCAAGGCCATACAATAATTATGTAAAACCCCAACGGTCAAAACGACCCCCTGTGAGCAAGCACTTGGCTACAGTGGGAAGGAAAAACTCCCTTTTAACAGGAAGAAACCTCCAGCAGAACCAGGCTCAGGGAGGGGCAGTCTTCTGCTGGGACTGGTTGGGGCTGAGGGAGAGAACCAGGAAAAAGACATGCTGTGGAGGGGAGCAGAGATCGATCACTAATGATTAAATGCAGAGTGGTGCATACAGAGCAAAAAGAGAAAGAAACAGTGCATTATGGGAACCCCCCAGCAGTCTACGTCTATAGCAGCATAACTAAGGGATGGTTCAGGGTCACCTGATCCAGCCCTAACTATAAGCTTTAGCAAAAAGGAAAGTTTTAAGCCTAATCTTAAAAGTAGAGAGGGTGTCTGTCTCCCTGATCTGAATTGGGAGCTGGTTCCACAGGAGAGGAGCCTGAAAGCTGAAGGCTCTGCCTCCCATTCTACTCTTACAAACCCTAGGAACTACAAGTAAGCCTGCAGTCTGAGAGCGAAGCGCTCTATTGGGGTGATATGGTACTACGAGGTCCCTAAGATAAGATGGGACCTGATTATTCAAAACCTTATAAGTAAGAAGAAGAATTTTAAATTCTATTCTAGAATTAACAGGAAGCCAATGAAGGGAGGCCAATATGGGTCCAAAAAATGAGGTGGGCTTCATAGATAATTGGCAAAGCTTCTGGGGAAAACCTGGTCTTGTTAGGAGAGACGGCATCCATCCCACTTTGGATGGAGCAGCTCTCATTTCTAGAAATCTGGCCAATTTTCTTAAATCCTCCAAACCGTGACTATCCAGGGTTGGGACCAGGAAGCAGAGTTGTAGTCTTACACACCTCTCTGCAGCTTCTCTCCCCCTGCCATCCCCTCATTACCCCATCCCCGTAGAGACGGTGCCTGCTCCCAGACCACCAATAACCAGCAAAAATCTATTTAAGCATAAAAATTCAAAAAGAAAAAATAATATAGCACCTTCAACTGCACCACAGACTAAAACAGTTAAATGTGGTCTATTAAACATTAGGTCTCTCTCTTCTAAGTCCCTGTTGGTAAATGATATAATAATTGATCAACATATTGATTTATTCTGCCTAACAGAAACCTGGTTACAGCAGGATGAATATGTTAGTTTAAATGAGTCAACACCCCCGAGTCACACTAACTGTCAGAATGCTCGTAGCACGGGCCGAGGCGGAGGATTAGCAGCAATCTTCCATTCCAGCTTATTAATTAATCAAAAACCCAGACAGAGCTTTAATTCATTTGAAAGCTTGTCTCTTAGTCTTGTCCATCCAAATTGGAAGTCCCAAAAAACAGTTTTATTTGTTATTATCTATCGTCGTTACTGTGAGTTTCTCTGTGAATTTTCAGACCTTTTGTCTGACTTAGTGCTTAGCTCAGATAAGATAATTATAGTGGGCGATTTTAACATCCACACAGATGCTGAGAATGACAGCCTCAACACTGCATTTAATCTATTATTAGACTCTATTGGCTTTGCTCAAAAAGTAAATGAGCCACCCACCACTTTAATCATATCTTAGATCTTGTTCTGACTTATGGTATGGAAATAGAAGACTTAACAGTATTCCCTGAAAACTCCCTTCTGTTTGATCATTTCTTAATAACATTTACATTTACTCTGATGGACTACCCAGCAGTGGGGAATAAGTTTCATTACACTAGAAGTCTTTCAGAAAGTGCTGTAACTAGGTTTAAGGATATGATTCCTTCTTTATGTTCTCTAATGCCATATACCAACACAGTGCAGAGTAGCTACCTAAACTCTGTAAGGGAGATAGAGTATCTCGTCAATAGTTTTACATCCTCATTGAAGACAACTTTGGATGCTGTAGCTCCTCTGAAAAAGAGAGCTTTAAATCAGAAGTGTCTGACTCCGTGGTATAACTCACAAACTCGTAGCTTAAAGCAGATAACCCGTAAGTTGGAGAGGAAATGGCGTCTCACTAATTTAGAAGATCTTCACTTAGCCTGGAAAAAGAGTCTGTTGCTCTATAAAAAAGCCCTCCATAAAGCTAGGACATCTTTCTACTCATCACTAATTGAAGAAAATAAGAACAACCCCAGGTTTCTTTTCAGCACTGTAGCCAGGCTGACAAAGAGTCAGAGCTCTATTGAGCTGAGTATTCCATTAACTTTAACTAGTAATGACTTCATGACTTTCTTTGCTAACAAAATTTTAACTATTAGAGAAAAAATTACTCATAACCATCCCAAAGACGTATCGTTATCTTTGGCTGCTTTCAGTGATGCCGGTATTTGGTTAGACTCTTTCTCTCAGATTGTTCTGTCTGAGTTATTTTCATTAGTTACTTCATCCAAACCATCAACATGTTTATTAGACCCCATTCCTACCAGGCTGCTCAAGGAAGCCCTACCATTATTTAATGCTTCGATCTTAAATATGATCAATCTATCTTTGTTAGTTGGCTATGTACCACAGGCTTTTAAGGTGGCAGTAATTAAACCATTACTTAAAAAGCCATCACTTGACCCAGCTATCTTAGCTAATTATAGGCCAATCTCCAACCTTCCTTTTCTCTCAAAAATTCTTGAAAGGGTAGTTGTAAAACAGCTAACTGATCATCTGCAGAGGAATGGTCTATTTGAAGAGTTTCAGTCAGGTTTTAGACTTCATCATAGTACAGAAACAGCATTAGTGAAGGTTACAAATGATCTTCTTATGGCCTCGGACAGTGGACTCATCTCTGTGCTTGTTCTGTTAGACCTCAGTGCTGCTTTTGATACTGTTGACCATAAAATTTTATTACAGAGATTAGAGCATGCCATAGGTATTAAAGGCACTGCGCTGCGGTGGTTTGAATCATATTTGTCTAATAGATTACAATTTGTTCATGTAAATGGGGAATCTTCTTCACAGACTAAAGTTAATTATGGAGTTCCACAAGGTTCTGTGCTAGGACCAATTTTATTCACTTTATACATGCTTCCCTTAGGCAGTATTATTAGACGGTATTGCTTACATTTTCATTGTTATGCAGATGATACCCAGCTTTATCTATCCATGAAGCCAGAGGACACACACCAATTAGCTAAACTGCAGGATTGTCTTACAGACATAAAGACATGGATGACCTCTAATTTCCTGCTTTTAAACTCAGATAAAACTGAAGTTATTGTACTTGGCCCCACAAATCTTAGAAACATGGTGTCTAACCAGATCCTTACTCTGGATGGCATTACCCTGACCTCTAGTAATACTGTGAGAAATCTTGGAGTCATTTTTGATCAGGATATGTCATTCAAAGCGCATATTAAACAAATATGTAGGACTGCTTTTTTGCATTTATGCAATATCTCTAAAATCAGAAAGGTCTTGTCTCAGAGTGATGCTGAAAAACTAATTCATGCATTTATTTCCTCTAGGCTGGACTATTGTAATTCATTATTATCAGGTTGTCCTAAAAGTTCCCTAAAAAGCCTTCAGTTAATTCAAAATGCTGCAGCTAGAGTACTGACGGGGACTAGAAGGAGAGAGCATATCAATCAATCAATGAATACTGCCTAAGGGAAGCATGTATAAAGTGAATAAAATTGGTCCTAGCACAGAACCTTGTGGAACTCCATAATTAACTTTAGTCTGTGAAGAAGATTCCCCATTTACATGAACAAATTGTAATCTATTAGACAAATATGATTCAAACCACCGCAGCGCAGTGCCTTTAATACCTATGGCATGCTCTAATCTCTGAAGTACTATCTATCCTGTCCTAAATGGTCATGCACCAATGCGCCCCATCCAACCTGATGTTGCTTGAGTGGTGCTGCCCAAAACTGCTCAAAGATAGGTGCACCAAGCTTATGGCATCATATTCAAAAAGACTTGAGGCTGTAATTGCTGCCAAAGTTGTATCAACAAAGTATTCAGCAAAGGGTGTGAATACTTATATGCATGTGTCTTCTTAGTTTTTGTTATTTTTAATAAATTTACCAAAAAAAAAAAAATCATGTTGTCATTATGGGGTGCTGTGAGTAGAAGTGAGAGGGGAAAAAATGAATCTACTCCATTTTGGAATAAGGCTAACACAATAAAATGTGGAAACAGTGAAGCGCTGTGAATACTTTCCATATGCACCGTAGTCATTGCCAGGGGTGGACAGTAACGAAGTACATTTACTTGAGTAGTGTACTTAAGTACAATTCTGGTGCATTTGTACTTCACTTGAGTTGATTTTTTTCAAGGATACTTATGACTTTCACTTCACTACATCTGAATGGCAAGTATCATACTTTTCACTTTACTACATTTCTGTTAAGGCGCTCGTTACTCGTTACTTTCAATATCCGATGCCAATATTGAAAGTCTGTCCCCCCGTGATGTTACTGTGGTTTGCAGGTGCAGCTTAATGAGATTCAGGGTTGCATCACATTTGTACGCTGGAGGCTGAAAACCAAGTGAACTAACATAATTTGTTCTTTTTTGAAATAGACAGCAAAGATGGACGAAGACAGAGAGGAAGGAGCAACATCAGGATCCCATGTCGAGCACTCGTTGCACCCATAGCCATACCTCGAACAAATGTTTCAGTTTTCCCAACATGTTAATGATTCATTTCATTTTAAATGCGTACTTTGTCTACCTAAAGAAACTTTCATAACTGCGTACAAAAATTCGCTGTCCAAACTGCGGAAGCATATTCAGGTATGTAACCCATCGTACTCGTTTTGGTTAATATGTATAAGTGAAAGTTTGCAATGTAGGCTGGTGGTCAAGAGATTAGCATATGGCTAGTGAAATTAGCTACTTGTTATGTCTGGGCACTACTATCTTTAAATGGTTATGCCGGCAGACAAACCTAAAATTTCAGCGACATGAATTGGGTAACTGAAGTATTTCTATTTCAACATGTCTTAATCGAATCATGCCAAATGTTTCCATTCCAACGTAACATCAGTTACAGGTGTTAAGATTTTGCTAGCATGTTGGGTGTTGCTGTGGTGTAGGCTAGGTCCTATTTGGCGGGCAGTCATTTCGCCAGTCCTTTAGGTTCGACTACCAGGATGACTAGGCTTATTGCAGTTAATGAATTCATATGTGTTTGCTAATTGTAGTAATTCAGTGTGATATCGCATAAGTCAGACTTTTCAGACTAAGGAGGAACGGGGGGGGGGGGGGGGGGGGCAAGAGTTTTTCTGTATAATGATTGATTTCAGTATTGATGGGGAAAAAAAAATATTTTCCTTAAGTTGGATTGCTTCATTCTGTAACATGTCCTTATTCTACAGCCTTTACAAGCCAGAGGTATTTTTGTTCTTAGAAATAGTATAAGAAATGCAAATTGAAATTGTACTTTAATACTTAAGTATTTTTGAAAGCAAGTACTTCAGTACTTTCACTCAAGTATAAATTTAAACATACAACTTTCACTTGTATCAGAGTAACATTTGACCAGTAGTATCTGTACTTTCTCTTAAGTACTGAAATTGAGTACTTCGTCCACCCCTGGTCATTGCTGACAGAAGAGTAAGTCAGTGCCACATAGCCAGTGCTGTAGACATTTCCCAGGAGAGAGTTCATTTGGTTTTGACGAAAGAACTGGGAATGACAAAACTTTCAGCATGAACTTCTCAAAGGTGATCAGAAATGCATGAGGTTTCAGTAGTCCAGGGAGAATCTTCGCCTTTTTTTAAGGCAGATCTGGATAACTTCATGTGATGATTTGTGACCATGAATGAGACCTGGGTCCATCACTTCAAATCAGAGTCCAAACAACAGTCAAATCAATAGAAACATGTGGGTTGTCCTCCTCAGAAGAAAGCCAAAGCCATCTCATCTGTTGAAATGTCGAAAAGGTCATGGCCTCTGTCTTCTGGGATGCTGAGACCATCATCATGATGGACTATCTCCAGAAGGGACAGACCAACAATGGGGCCTGTTACACTTCCCATGAGCAACTGCGGGAGAAAATCAAACAGGAGTGGTGTGGAACATTCTGTTTCACCAGGACAATGGTCATTGTAATGGCTGCCATTCATGAATGTGGCTTTGAACTTGATCCACACCCACCTTATTCCCCTGATTTGGTTCCTTCAGACTTCCATCTGTTTCCAAAAATGAAAAGGCATCTTGCTGGAACTTATTATAAAACTGATAATGATGTCATGTCTTCAATGGATGATTTCCTTGAGCTCCAGGATAAGACCTTTTGTGAGAATGCTATTAAGGCACTGCAGCAATGCTGGAAACAGTGTGTTACAGGGGGATTATGTTGAGAAATAAAGCATTACATTAACGCAGTTGTGGTTTGTTCGTGGTAGGGCTCAAAATTTTTCAAACACCTCTCGTATCTAAGAAATTTTGACAATAATTATATAGAAATTTATACAGTAAATTTTGATGAGTAAAATATTCTCTGCCAGGATAACATTTGGTCCCAGTCTAGAGTAAAATACACTATTATGGAGTGAAATCACCTCTTCCGTCTTGTCAAATCAAGTGTTTCTACCAGGGATTGGTCTGATCCGTTCCTGGATTGGTATCTGAACCCGATACCGACATAATTCACGTTTCCGAAAATACCGATCCAACCCGCGACATTTTCCGATGGCGGAGAAGAGCCACTGTGAATCCTCTCAATTGCTGTTGTTTGCTCTCTGCTTGTTTACTGCCTAGCAGGAGGAGGATAGAGGGGAGGTTTTCTGACGCTGAGCTGTTTGAGAGAGCTCTCTTCCACAGTGTTCTAGCTGCGGTTAGCGGCAAATTTCTGCCTGGCTCTTGGGTTCAAATTGTCTGTTTGTCGAGCACGTTTTTTCTGAAAAATTAACTGAATTGTTGCTGAAAATGTGTGCTAAAAAGTTAGCCGCTTCACTGTCCCGAGGCTGTAAAGCACCAGCTCAGCGTGCAGCTGAGGAGAAGCTGAACAGAGATTCTGTCCGCTGAAAGGGAAAAAGTGTCGCTAAAATCCTGCAAGTGAGTGTCGCTGATGATATTTAGTATATATATATAAAACAGTGTAGGACATAAGATCTTTCAGCTTCTTCCTTATGGGGTCCCCACAGCAGATAAAATATGGATCTGCAAGTTGATTTGGCAGAGGTTTTACACTGGATACCCTGCCTGACTCAACTCCACATTAAATGGAGAATGGACACAGGTGGTCTTGAACCAGAAACCTTCTAATTTGGGCACAAGTGCACTAATCAGATCCTGCTCCAGACCAAAATTTTATCGGAGGTGAAGTTCAAGGGATTCAAGTGGGGGGTTTGTGACAAGAGGCTTTTTGGTTCAAATCCCTGTTTGACCATCAAATCACTCAGAGCCTTTGGGCAAGGTCTTTAATCCCCAAATTGCTCCTGGTCTTTAGTGAATGCTTTGTGTGTGTGTGTGTGTGTGTGTGTGTGTGTGTGTGTGTGTGTGTGTGTGTGTGTGTGTGTGTGTGTGTGTGTGTGTGTGTGTGTGTGTGTGTGAATGTGAGGGATCACTGTAAAGAACTTTGACCATAAAAGCACTACGTAAATGCATTCCAGTTACCATACATTCTTCCTTTTTTCATAAGCTTGAGACTGAAAGCATTTTGAGAAATGCTGTTAATAATAACAACAATAATAAATAAAACAGAATTAAACATGATGAATCTACAGTGTGTGATTACAGAATAATTAACCAGTTTTGTTGCTTTTCTGGGTGCTGTTTGAATTTAACCACAAAGCCCCTGGAAGCATATGAATAGGCATAGATGTAATTCCATTTCCAGATCTCAGTGTTCCCGGTGCATATTACCACATTCACGGCTTTGCGATAAGACGATTAAGTTGTTTGCATGGGGAAAAATAGAATTCTATAAAGGGAGAGAGAGAAGGAAATAGAGAGAGAGTGCTTTGACAGACAGAGAGTGGAGTTGGTGAGACGGAGCGTTTTCCCCCAGGTGTGTGTATAAGTGGACCGGGCAGCCAGCCATGTCTCTCTACATTACTGCACCAGTAACAGCAGGGGACGGCCGACAGACTAAATCTCCATCTGAATGTAAATGTGACAGAGACACAGGCCCGCGGAGGATCTAATCAAATTGCTGGCTGGGGAATAGGACATACTTTGAAGCGTGTGTGTGTGTGTGTGTGTGTGTGTGTGTGTGTGTGTGTGTGTGTGTGTGTGTGTGTGTGTGTGTGTGTGTGTGTGTGTGTGTGTGTTAGTGAAAATGTCGGGTGCATCCGAAAGGTTTTCACAGTGCTGCACTATTTCTACATTCTTTAATGTTACAGCTTTACTCTAAAATGGATGAAATTGATTTTTTCCCATAATGACAATGAAGAATGATTTTTTGAGATTTTTGCAAATTTATTAAAAATTCAAAACTAAGAAATCACATATACATTAGTATTCACAGCCTTTGTCATGAAGCTCAAAATTGAGCTCAGGTGCATCATGTTTCCACTGATCATCCTTGAGATGTTTCTACAGCTTAATTGGAGTCCACCTGAGGTAAATTCAGTTGACTGGACATGATTTGGAAAGGCACATACCTGTCTACAATAAGGTCCAGCAGTTGATAGTGCATGTCAGAGCACAAACCAAGCATAAAGTCAAAGGAAGGGTACACAAATCTGGGGAAGGGTACAGAAACATTTTTGCTGCTTTGGAAATCCCAGTGACCAGAGTGGCCTCCATCATCCCTAAATGGGAGAAGTTTGGATCCACCAGGACTCTTTCTCGAGCTGGCCGCCCGTCTAAACTGAGTGATCAGGGAGAAGTGCCTTAGTCAGAGAGGTGACCAAGAACCCGATGGTCACTCTATGAGAGCTGCAGTATTCCTCTGTGGAAAGAGGAGAACCTTCCAGAAGGACAACGATCCTTGCAGCAATCCACCAATCAGGCCTGTATGGTAGAGTGGACAGATGGAAGCCACGCCTTAGTAAAAGGCACATGGCAGCCCACCTGGAGTTTGTGAAAAGGCACCTGAAGGACTCTCAGACCATGAGAAGCAAAATTCAGTCTGATGAGACAAAGATTGAGCTCTTTGGCGTGAATGCCACACATCATGTTTGGAGGAAATTGGACTCCATCCCTACATTGAAGCATTATGCTGTGTGGATGTTTTTCAGTGGCAGGAACTGGGAGACTAGTCAGGATTGAGGGAAAAATGAATGCAGTAATGTACAGAGACATCCTGGATGAAAACCTGCTCCAGAGCGCTCTTGACCTCAGACTGGGGTGACGCTTCATCTGTCAGCAGGACAATGACCCTTAGCACACAACCAAGATATTAAAGAAGTGGCTTCAGGACAACTCTGTGAATCTCCTTGAGTGGCCCAGCCAGAGCCCAGACCTGAATCTGATTGAACATTTCTAAAGAGATCTTAAAATGGCTGTGCATCGACGCTCCCCATCCAACCTGATGGAGCTTGACAGTTGCTACAAAGAGAAATGGGCAAAACTGCCCAAAGATAGGTGCACCATGATTGTGGCATCATATTCAAGAAGACACGAGGCTGTAATTGCTGCCAAAGGTGTATCAACAAAGTATTGAGCAAAGGATGTGAATACATATGATTTCTTAGTTTTTTATTTTAAATTCATTTGCAAGAATTTCCAAAAAAAATGTTTTTTTTTTCATGTCATTATAGGGTGTTGTGAGTAGAACGTTGTGGGAAAAATTAATTTACTCCATTTTGGATTAAGACTGTAACATAACAAAATGTGGGAAAAGTGATGCATTGTGAATACTTTCCAGATGTGTTGTACTGTACCTACACATCCAAACTCAACCACAGTGCTCCCGTTCTCTCTCAGCTACCTGTTTTCAAAGAAAATAGAGCACCGCTGTGCTATTTGTGTGTCTGTGTGTGTGGATGGAGGTGGGGGTGGTGGATCGGTGGGAGGCGGGGGGCAGTGTTTTTGTTGAAGAGGATTCACGGCAGATTCAGGTTTGGTCTCCAGAGGTTCCAGGATGTTTGTGTTTCTCTTTGTAGCTGAGAAATGGAAGGCACCACAAAACAGTGCTCTTTCAACTTTGCAATATCATAAAGCGTGAATTGTTTGTTTGTGTGTTTATACAAGCGCTGTCCTCATTTACACCACGGAAAGGCTGCAGCATCAATAATCTGCACAAACACAAACGAAATGGCTTTCCTTTGTAAGTTTGACACAGCATGCGGCAAAGTGTTTGAGAGCCACTTATGACAAGGATGTGATGAAAGAACTCCAATCAAACTTGTTGAATCATAAAAAGATGGATTGCTGTCGCACCCTCTGTAGCTTCAGTCGACGAAAGATTCCCTGCCCTTTTCTTATTTTTGTAAACATACTAGGATTGTGCCCTTGAGCGTGAAGAGTGAAGCAGCTGTTGAAATCTGAGACTTGATGCCAGTGACCTTGATCTTCATCCAAATTATTGAACTCTGGATGACCTTGTGGACCACATTTGGACCAAATCAAGTAGAAAATTTGTTGATCTTCACCTTTGTAAAAATGAACTTTTTAACAGCAATTTCGGGGCCAGCTTTTGTTGACATGGCAGTAAAAAGTCCTGGGAGGAGTAGGCCAACAAACAGACATGACCTTGACTCCCAGTGGTTGACCTGTGGCAAAAATGATGTGCTAGACAACTCCACAACCCACCCGATATGTGTTCCAAGATTGATGCAAACTGGAGTGAAAAATGCTTTGACCCCAAAGACTGAACATTTGGCAAATTTTACTTCACACTTCACCACAGCAATTCCAAAATATAACACAATGCTAAAATACCCCCGGCCATATGAGGAATGTGTTCTTTATAATTTGCAGTTGTTTAATTAATTATTAAGATCCTATTGTCTTATGTACAATTTGTACTTGTTCAATAAAGCCCCTCTATCAATCAATCAAAAACAATATTTACATTTTAATGGCATCTGTAGGAGGCCTTGCGTGTGTGTGTGTGTGTGTGTGTGTGTGTGTGTGTGTGTGTGTGTGTGTGTGTGTGTGTGTGTGTGTGTGTGTGTGTGTGTGTGTGTGTGTGTGTACATGAGCTTTTGACAAGAGCGGAAGTTGTGCAAATCTAGGAATTTGTAGATCACACTCTGTGCATTTGCAGGTATTAATGAGACAAATTTAACTCCATAGGAAGTTAGTGGAAGTTAGCCTGCACGCTAATGTCCATTAATGAGTCCAAAGGTGTTATCAATTTACAAAAACAGTGTGTTCATTTCTCACTAGCCTTTACATAATATATGACAAAGACGATATATTTACACACAAACAAAGCAGAATTTTGCAGCTAGTTACCAGCCTGTGTAGGGTTGCCAACTCTCTGAAAAATAAATAAGGGACACCTCGCCGCCAGGACCAACCAACCATTGCCTTCACCCTTCCCAGCGTCTGTGTGAAACGATTTTTAACCATTTGACTGTTGACTTGACCCTGAATTTAAGTAGATGCATACATGCATTTGTTCTGATATGAACACGTGGAAAACAAATAATTATTTAGCAATTTATTTTTAGTGCAAAATAAATTTTCACTCACAATTTCAATATGAGCATTCTGTCCTGCTTCAAAGCATAAAATAAAATAAAAAATTCTTTAAAAATAAATCTTTCTCTGTAGTGCTATTGCTTAACTTAAAATTGTATAAATTAACAAAAAAACAATTGAAAATTTGCATCATCCAAAACAATGTAACAGTGCAAAACAATGTAACAGTGCACATTTACACATTTAGTGTAATAAAAAGTGCAAAAAATAAAGTCTGAAAAGTAAACAATACTTACAATACTTAGCTGTTGTCGCGCACCTTTTCCACCCAGCCATTTTCCTTTTCTCATTCTCCCCTGTATTTTTGCATTGTTTTTTGTTTGTTTGTTTTTTAGGAGGAGCAGTAACGACGTTACAGACATTGCTGTCCGTAGGCATATCTGCAGTGCCAGTGTCGGTGTCTGCATCGATATCAGCCATGCTACTTTGTTATTGTCGTCCAGCGACCGTCATCGGCTCATGACGTCGGTATCTTTTTGCGAGCAGATGTCCCTCGACCAATGAGATAAGAGTGATTCTGTATTGTCAACTCGTGTCTGTCAGTTTCCATGTAAAGCGCCAGTCATTTCCATTGACATTTTACAGACTTTTTGATTCTCACAGAAGTACGGGACAAACTGCGTCCCGTTTCAGGTCAATACGGAACGCACACTTTTATTTCCAAATAAGGGATGATTCCGTTTTTCAAGGGACGGTTGGCAACCCTACTGTGATGTCACCATGCTAAAGTCCGCGAAATAATACGTTCAGAGGTGTTATTAGGCTACAAAAACATTTTAGAACTATTTATTTCTTACTAGCTTTTACATTATATATGACAAAGAGGATATATTTACACACAAACAAAGCAGAATTTTGCAGCTAGCTACCAACCTGTGATGTCACCATGGTAAAGTCCGCGAAATAATACGTTCAGAGGTGTTATTAGGCTACAAAAACACTGTTTTCTGTTTTAGAAGTGTTCAATTATTGCTAGCTATACATAATATATGAAAAACATGTATATAAACACATAAAACAAAGCGGTTTTGGAGAGACCAGCCACTGACATCACGGTGCAGCTCTACTCTGATTGGATGTCATCCCCACCACTCAAAAACAAACCGATCAAATTGAAACAGTATGTGACTTTTTAACCTCTTAAAATATGTCAAGGTTAGCCAGTTTTGAATACATCCAAGGTCTATGTCCCAAGAAAGTTCCCTGTGAATTTGAAAACTCAGGCAGTAACAGGACTGCATTTATGCTGTGCACAGACAGACGGATGGATGCAAAGCCTTCACAATACCCGATGGCCATATTTGATGGCCTCTGGTAAAAAACACTTAAATATGTGTCCCACGTTTGGTGCAAATTGGAGTGCGACATTTCCATTTTGACCTTTGACCCTAAAGGCCTTGATCTTTATGAAAACAAGCCCTTTACAGCCAATTCTATGCTGGACTGTCATCCACATATCCATTTTGATTAATCGTGACCAAAGGACGTGGGAAGAGTACAAACACACAGATAAACCAAAATTTTGACTTTTATGCCCATTGACTAACCTTTGCTCAAACAAATGCCTTGACCTTTTCCAAGCAAACACAAATTCTGGCCTCAACCTACATGCACACAACAGTTTTGGTTGAAACTGGTTCAAACATCTTGGAGGAGTAGTGGAACAAACACACACACTAATTGTAAGAAGTATGTTTGTTAACTTTCTTTGCTCCCTCACCTGTTTTCCTGCCAGAACTCCGTTCTGCAGCGCCCAGGCAGACAGTGTGTTTAAGCCTTTCACCACAGCTGCTCCGGGGACCAGTCTGCCGAACACACAGTAAGCATTTAAAAAAATATATTAT
Organism: Thalassophryne amazonica; assembly: GCF_902500255.1. NCBI lineage: Eukaryota > Metazoa > Chordata > Actinopteri > Batrachoidiformes > Batrachoididae > Thalassophryne > Thalassophryne amazonica. The sequence continues at coordinate 86,333,252 of NC_047109.1, forward strand.
TAATATTGCCGTTATAGTTTCTGTCCAACATAGACAAGAGGGTCTAAAAATGTGAGGAACAGAGTTTGCACTTCAGCAGATTCACAGCAGGCCATGTTGCCGGGGGAACTGCATGTTCTTTTGCTTTCAGTGAGGAGTTTGTGTTGTAAGCCTATATATAAAAGAAATGAAATAAGCCAGCAGCTATTAATGAGCTCTAAGTGACATGCAGAAGCACAAAAAGCTTTCTGTTTAAGGAACAAAAAATAAAAGCCTTTTTTTCAAGACTGTTACACTGTGGCCAATAGGGAACACAACACTTTCAAATTAAAATAACACGAACAAATACAAAAAAAAAAAAAAAAAAAAATTTCAAATACAAAAAGAAAATATCAGGATCAATGCGACAACAGATGAATGCAATCAGACAACATCTTGCAAATTGAAAAGCACTTCCAGACACAGAGAACACTAATGTAACCTACAATATATGTAACAAATTAATTTGATAATGTGTCTGCTGCAAATTCACACAATGCTCCCAAATGCAGTCAGCTCGGACTCTGTCAAGTATCCACATCAAGCAAATTAATTATTGGGTTGCCTGTCAGATTGTCTTCTTATAAAACCTATCTTATGTAAAATATCTATACAGAAGATTCTTTAAAAAATTACAAGAAAACATATTTTATGATTTATGAGCATTTTAGAGCGGTATCCACCAGATGCAAAGGGGGAAATACAAGTATCTTAAAAGTATTAATTTAAAAATAATTCTGAATAATATTTATGTCTACTTCAGATATACTAAGGCAAATCTGGAAGGTCTGACAGAATTTTAGCAAGAAAATTACTCTTGAACTTGATAATATTAAGGAAAAAAATGTTCATCAAGTAGTATACGTATTTTACGGGTGCCAATTTCAATTTCACTTTATTTTCATTTATATAGTGCCAAATCACAACAGAGTTGCCTCATGGCGCTTCACACAAGTAAGGTCTAGCCTTACTAACCCCTAGAGCAGCAGTGGTAAGGAAAAACTCCCTCTGAGGAAGAAACCTCAAGCAGACCAGACTCAAAGTGGTGACCCTCTGCTTGGGCCATGTAACAGACATAAATTACAGAACAATTCACAAAACGAATATACAGGAAAAGATGTTGGTGCACAGGACAGGAGAGTCTCCAGCACAATTACCACACCCATCTCTGGATGGAGCTGCACCTTAAACAGAGAGAAAAAAACAGAATCAGGCATCAGAAAGACAAGAAATACAGTATAATTTGTCAGCATTAAACAACAAGAAAAACAGAAGAAACACTAAGGTGATTAACGGCCACTAGCCCTAAGCTTCACTAAAAGACCCACAATTTAGGTAAAGTTGAGGCCGTGGTATGCTCCGTTTCCTAATAAAATGAATTAAAAGAATAAAAAGCGCAGAACTATAAAATGCCAGTATGCAAGCCATACGAAAAGGAAAATAAGTGCGTCTTAAGTCTGGACTTCAAAGTCTCCACAGAATCTGACTGTTTTATTGATACAGGGAGATCATTCCACAGAGCAGGGGCACGATAAGAGAAAGCTCTATGACCTGCAGACTTCTTATTCACCCTAGGGACACAAAGTAGTCCTGCACCCTAAGAACGCAAAGCCTGGGCCAGTACTTAAGGTTTAATTCGGTCAGCTAGGTAGGGAGGTGCCAGTCCATGAACAATTTTACAGACTAGTAGCAGAACCTTAAAATCTGATCTCACTGGGACAGGAAGCCAGTGAAGGGATGCCAAAATGGGTGTGGTCGAACTTTCTGCTTTGTGTCAAAAGTCTGGCTGCAGTATTTTGAACCAATTATAGAGCCCTAATGGTTTAATCACTGCAAATTTGAAACATTTACAAACAGCTCTAGAAGTTAAAGAAAGATTAATAATTTCCAGCACAGTTGGCCCAAGAGTGGGCCACAGGTCCTTAAACAGTTTTGTTGGTATAGGATCAAATAAACATGTTGTGCTTTTTGTTGATGTTAGGAGTTTCATCAGCATGCCTAGAGAGATACTCTCAAATTCTGTAAATCTAGATAATACCTCAGTAATGGCACCCACCTCAATAGCAGGGTGTAGTGGCTGGCTTGAGGCATGCTGGTATATGTTTAACCTAATGCCTTCTATTTTCTTCTCAAAGTAATCCAGGAAATCTTGTGCTGTGAAAGGAGAGTGAACAGGTGGTTGTCCATGAAAAGTGTTGCCACAGTGTCAAACAAGAACTTTGAGTTATGCTTGTTTTTGTTGATCAAATCAGAGTAATAGGTCTGCTTTGTAGCCAGTAATGTATGCTTATTCTCTTTATTTTTTCATTCTCTTTATTTATTTCATTCATAAAATAAAACAAAAACACAAGAGTAAATACAACTACCAAGTTACCATGAATGAAAAGGGGCAGAAAGAAGTAATAACTTATAACATCTGCCCCCATCATACACAAGAAAATATAACAGTTCCATCAAACTTTAACAGCCATATGGCTTTTTTAAGACACAATACTCATAACGCATAACACAGAGCAGTTTAAAAAGCACTACTCTGAAATTTCATATTTTTTTCAACACAGACAATTTCAAGTTCTTTTTAAACACATGTATTGACTTAGAAATTTTTATTTCATGGTCAACACTGTTCCATAAACCAACACACTTTTCTTTAGTTGGTTTTGCTCCCATTTTGTATGAGATGAACTCAAAGATCTAAAACTTTTTCCACATACACAATATCACCATTTCCCTCAAATATTGTTCACAAACCAGTCTAAATCTGTGATAGTGAGCACTTCTCCTTTACTGAGATAATCCATCCCACCTCACAGGTGTGCCATATCAAGATGCTGATTAGACACCATGATTAGTGCACAGGTGTGCCTTAGACTGCCCACAATAAAAGGCCACTCTGAAAGGTGAAGTTTTGTTTTATTGGGGGGGGATACCAGTCAGTATCTGGTGTGACCACCATTTGCCTCATGCAGTGCAACGCATCTCCTTCGCATAGAGTTGATCAGGTTGTCAATTGTGGCCTGTGGAATGTTGGTCCACTCCTTTTCAATGGCTGTGCGGAGTTTCTGGATATTGGCAGGAACTGGTACACACTGTCATATACGCCGGTCCAGAGCATCCCAAACATGCTCAATGGGTGACATGTCCGGTGAGTATGCCGGCCATGCAAGAACTGGGACATTTTCAGCTTCCAAGAATTGTGTACAGATCCTTGCAACATGGGGCCGTGCATTATCCTGCTGCAACATGAGGTGATGTTCTTGGATGTATGGCACAACAATGGGCCTCAGGATTTCGTCACGGTATCTCTGTGCATTCAAAATGCCATCAATAAAATGCACCTGTGTTCTTCGTCCATAACAGATGCCTGCACATACCATAACCCCACCGCCACCATGGGCCACTCGATCCACAACAGAAAACCGCTCACCCATATGACGCCACACACACTGTCTGCCATCTGCCCTGTACAGTGTGAACCGGGATTCATCCGTGAAGAGAACACCTCTCCAACGTGCCAAACGCCAGCAAATGTGAGCATTTGCCCACTCAAGTCGGTTACGACGACGAACTGGAGTCAGGTCGAGACCCCGATGAGGACGATGAGCATGCAGATGAGCTTCCCTGAGACGGTTTCTGACAGTTTGTGCAGAAATTCTTTGGTTATGCAAACCGATTGTTTCAGCAGCTGTCCGAGTGGCTGGTCTCAGACGATCTTGGAGGTGAACATGCTGGATGTGGAGGTCCTGGGCTGGTGTGGTTACATGTGGTCTGCAGTTGTGAGGCTGGTTGGATGTACTGCCAAATTCTCTGAAACGCCTTTGGAGACGGCTTATGGTAGAGAAATGAACATTCAATACACGAGCAACAGCTCTGGTTGACATTCCTGCTGTCAGCATGCCAATTGCACGCTCCCTCAAATCTTGCGACATCTGTGGCATTGTGCTGTGTAATAAAACTGCACCTTTCAGAGTGGCCTTTTATTGTGGGCAGTCTAAGGCACACCTGTGCACTAATCATGGTGTCTCATCAGCATCTTGATATGGCACACCTGTGAGGTGGGATGGATTATCTCAGTAAAGGAGAAGTGCTCACTATCACAGATTTAGACTGGTTTGTGAACAATATTTGAGGGAAATGGTGATATTGTGTATGTGGAAAAAGTTTTAGATCTTTGAGTTCATCTCATACAAAATGGGAGCAAAACCAAAAGTGTTGCGTTTATATTTTTGTTGAGTATATTTAAGATCGAAGCATTAAATAATGGTAGGGCTTCCTTGAGCAGCCTGGTAGGAATGGGGTCTAGTAAACATGTTGATGGTTTGGATGAAGTAACTAATGAAAATAATATCCCACCTCACAGGTGTGCCATATCAAGATGCTGATTAGACACCATGATTAGTGCACAGGTGTGCCTTAGACTGCCCACAATAAAAGGCCACTCTGAAAGGTGCAGTTTTATTACACAGCACAATGCCACAGATGTTGCAAGATTTGAGGGAGCGTGCAATTGACATGCTGACAGCAGGAATGTCAACCAGAGCTGTTGCTCGTGTATTGAATGTTCATGTCTCTACCATAAGCCGTCTCCAAAGGCATTACAGAGAATTTGGCAGTACATCCAACCAGCCTCAAAACCGCAGACCACGTGTAACCACACCAGCCCAGGACCTCCACATCCAGCATGTTCACCTCCAAGATCGTCTGAGACCAGCCACTCGGACAGCTGCTGAAACAATCGGTTTGCATAACCAAAGAATTTCTGCACAAACTGTCAGAAACCATCTCAGGGAAGCTCATCTGCATGCTCGTCGTCCTCATCGGGGTCTCGACCTGACTCCAGTTCGTCGTCGTAACCGGCTTGAGTGGGCAAATGCTCACATTTGCTGGTGTTTGGCACGTTGGAGAAGTGTTCTCTTCACGGATGATGCAAAGGAGATGTGTTGCACTGCATGAGGCAAATGGTGGTCACACCAGATACTGACTGGTATCCCCCCCCATGAAACAAAACTGCACCTTTCAGAGTGGCCTTTTATTGTGGGCAGTCTAAGGCACACCTGTGCACTAATCATGGTGTCTAATCAGCATCTTGATATGGCACACCTGTGAGGTGGGATGGATTATCTCAGCAAAGGAGAAGTGCTCACTATCACAGATTTAGACTCGTTTGTGAACAATATTTGAGGGAAATGGTGATATTGTGTATGTGGAAAAAGTTTTAGATCTTTGAGTTCATCTCATACAAAATGGGAGCAAAACCAAAAGTGTTGCGTTTATATTTTTGTTGAGTGTATGATCAATCTATCTTTGTTAGTTGGCTATGTACCACAGGCTTTTAAGGTGGCAGTAATTAAACCATTACTTAAAAAGCCATCACTTGACCCAGCGATCTTAGCTAATTATAGGCCAATCTCCAACCTTCCTTATCTCTCAAAAATTCTTGAAAGGGTAGTTGTAAAACAGCTAACTGATCATCTGCAGAGGAATGGTCTATTTGAAGAGTTTCAGTCAGGTTTTAGAATTCATCATAGTACAGAAACAGCATTAGTGAAGGTTACAAATGATCTTCTTATGGCCTCGGACAGTGGACTCGACTCTGTGCTTGTTCTGTTGGACCTCAGTGCTGCTTTTGATACTGTTGACCATAAAATTTTATTACAGAGATTAGAGCATGCCATAGGTATTAAAGGCACTGCGCTGCGGTGGTTTGAATCATATTTGTCTAATAGATTACAATTTGTTCATGTAAATGGGGAATCTTCTTCACAGACTAAAGTTAATTATGGAGTTCCACAAGGTTCTGTGCTAGGACCAATTTTATTCACTTTATACATGCTTCCCTTAGGCAGTATTATTAGACGGTATTGCTTAAATTTTCATTGTTACGCAGATGATACCCAGCTTTATCTATCCATGAAGCCAGAGGACACACACCAATTAGCTAAACTGCAGGATTGTCTTACAGACATAAAGACATGGATGACCTCTAATTTCCTGCTTTTAAACTCAGATAAAACTGAAGTTATTGTACTTGGCCCCACAAATCTTAGAAACATGGTGTCTAACCAGATCCTTACTCTGGATGGCATTACCCTGACCTCTAGTAATACTGTGAGAAATCTTGGAGTCATTTTTGATCAGGATATGTCATTCAAAGCGCATATTAAACAAATATGTAGGACTGCTTTTTGCATTTACGCAATATCTCTAAAATCAGAAAGGTCTTGTCTCAGAGTGATGCTGAAAAACTAATTCATGCATTTATTTCCTCTAGGCTGGACTATTGTAATTCATTATTATCAGGTTGTCCTAAAAGTTCCCTAAAAAGCCTTCAGTTAATTCAAAATGCTGCAGCTAGAGTACAGACGGGGACTAGAAGGAGAGAGCATATCTCACCCATATTGGCCTCTCTTCATTGGCTTCCTGTTAATTCTAGAATAGAATTTAAAATTCTTCTTCTTACTTATAAGGTTTTGAATAATCAGGTCCCATCTTATCTTAGGGACCTCGTAGTACCATATCACCCCAATAGAGCGCTTCGCTCTCAGACTGCAGGCTTACTTGTAGTTCCTAGGGTTTGTAAGAGTAGAATGGGAGGCAGAGCCTTCAGCTTTCAGGCTCCTCTCCTGTGGAACCAGCTCCCAATTCAGATCAGGGAGACAGACACCCTCTCTACTTTTAAGATTAGGCTTAAAACTTTCCTTTTTGCTAAAGCTTATAGTTAGGGCTGGATCAGGTGACCCTGAACCATCCCTTAGTTATGCTGCTATAGACGTAGACTGCTGGGGGGTTCCCATGATGCACTGTTTCTTTCTCTTTTTGCTCTGTATGCACCACTCTGCATTTAATCATTAGTGATCGATCTCTGCTCCCCTCCACAGCATGTCTTTTTCCTGGTTCTCTCCCTCAGCCCCAACCAGTCCCAGCAGAAGACTGCCCCTCCCTGAGCCTGGTTCTGCTGGAGGTTTCTTCCTGTTAAAAGGGAGTTTTTCCTTCCCACTGTAGCCAAGTGCTTGCTCACAGGGGGTCGTTTTGACCGTTGGGGTTTTACATAATTATTGTATGGCCTTGCCTTACAATATAAAGCGCCTTGGGGCAACTGTTTGTTGTGATTTGGCGCTATATAAAAAAATTGATTGATTGATTGATTGATTGATTATCTCAGCAAAGGAGAAGTGCTCACTATCACAGATTTAGACTGGTTTGTGAACAATATTTGAGGGAAATGGTGATATTGTGTATGTGGAAAAAGTTTTAGATATTTGAGTTCATCTCATACAAAATGGGAGCAAAACCAAAAGTGTTGCGTTTATATTTTTGTTGAGTATAGTATACCTTCATCCTGGGCTTATGTCTGGCGAGTTAGCACAGGCTTTTCTTTTCCTTTTCCACCTCCTCAACGTGTTGTTCCGTCTCCACCTCCCCTCTGCTTCTGAACCAGACCCCTTGGTAAGTCCTTGCCACTGCCAATTTTCTTTTAGGAGACATACTGGAGCTTCTCTGCAAAAATATCTGGAGCTAGCCACGAGTGAGAGGCCTGCATGCAGCGCGCTAGCGCTTTTATACTGACCGCCGCCTATCGGCCATTTGGAACGCCGTTCATAACTGGGAGGTGGCGTTTAGAATGGCATACTGTCTGCTAGCGCCGCCGTTTTGTCTGCCGCTGTCGCCGGTTAAAACGCCCTTGAGGACGCCGATGTGGGCTCTATTGCCGTTTTACACGCCGTTGATTAAGGATACAATGCCGGCCGCCAATTACAGCGGTGTAAACTGCGGCACTACAGGAATGGGCAGGATGAAACGGTGATTAAAAAGTATCAAACGCCATTGTTCGCGTTGTCTCCATCGTCACGCGAATTCTCCGGGAGCGCTCCCGGAATTATTCGACATGTTGAATAATTTTTTCGACGATTCCCGGTAAAGCCGGAACTAAGCCACGCCCCCTAGTGCCGGCGTTAACAACGGCATGTGATCCTTAAGACGGCCAAAAACTCTTCCGGGACGCTTCCGGGAGCTCTTACCGTCTATATATATATATATATATATATATATAGGGTGGTCAGGGGAGAGGCAATGGAAGCAAACTGCGGGACAAACCTCCTGTACCAGCCGGCCAGTCCCAGAAAGGACCTCACCTCCTTCTTCGTGCGGGGCTGTGGACAACTGCGGATCGCCTCCACCTTGTCCAGCTGTGGACGGACTTCACCATGCCCCAGCCGATAGCCGAGGTATTTAACTTCCTCCTTGGCCCACTCACACTTGGATGGATTCAGCGTCAGGCCCGCCTCTTGAATCTGGCTCAGGACCCGTTCCAGGTGCCGCATGTGCTCCTCCCAGGTGGCACTGAAGATGACAACATCATCCAAGTAAGCAGCGCAGCAGTCCTCACACCCATGCAAGACACAGTCCATTAGCCTCTGGAAGGTGGCAGATGCTCCGTGCAGCCCGAAGGGCATCACAGTAAACTGGGAGAGGCCTGCGGGTGTCCAAAAAGCAGTGTAAGGGCGACAGGACACTTCCAACGGCACCTGCCAATAGCCCTTGCAAAGGTCCAACGTTCTAATGAACGGGGCCCGTCCAATCTTCTCCAGCAAGTCGTCAATGTGAGGCATTGGATAGGCATCAAACTCTGACACTGTGTTGAGCTTCTGGAAGTCAATGCAAATGCACAGCGAGCCATCCTTCTTTACCACGATGACCACTGTACTGCACCACTCGGACCGTGAGGGTTCAATCACACCTAGACACTGCATTTCCTCTACTTCCTTCAGAAGCTTCCCCAACAGGTGTTGTGGCACCCAGTAGGACTGCTGGTGGATTGGACCCCTCTCTTTCAGATGCATGGCATGCTCGATCAGGTCGGTCTTCCCTGGGCTGACCGCAAACAGCTTTGACACCCGCTGGAGCACCTCGCCGAGTTGACTGGCCTGAGTAGTGGAGAGGTGGTAGAGCACAGGCTCGGCAGACTGGATGGAACTGACCACAGGTGATGACTCCTCCTCCTCATCACTATCCACCTCCATCACCAACAGAGAGGCCACTGGAACCAAGGCAGGCGCTTCCTTCCACTCCTTCAACAAGTTAACATGGTGTGTCTGCTTCGCCTTTCTCTTCTCAGGATGGTAGATTTCATACGTCATGGGGCCCATCTTCCAGAGCACAGTGTAGGGGCCCTGCCACTTGGCAAGTAACTTGCTGGTGGAGGACAGCAGCAGGAGCAAAATCTTCTGACCGGCCTTAAATTCTCGGTGTCTGGCTTGGCGGTCATACCACAACTTCTGGGACTGCTGGGCCCCCCGTAGGTTGCTCTCCGCTTCCTCCCGATACTGGGCCAACCTTTCCCACATCTCAAGCACAAACTGGACCACACTCCGTTCACTAGCTGCAGATGAAGGAGCCTCCCAACCCTTCCGCAGCAGGTCCAGTGGCCCTTGAACATCCCAGCCATACAACAACTCGAACGGGGAAAAACCCGTGGATGCCTGAGGGACCTCACAATAGGCAAACAGCAGGAAGGGCAACCATCGATCCCAGTCCCACCCAGTGTCCGCCACAAACTTCTGCAGCATCTTCTTGAGGGTTTGGTTGAACCGCTCGACCAAACCATCTGTCTGTGGGTGATATGGAGTGGTCTTGATCGGCGAGATTCCCAGCTGGCGATGGAAGAGGTGCAGAAGACGTGAAGTAAAGTTGGTCCCCTAATCTGTCACAATCTCCTCTGGAATACCGACCCTGGAAAACAATTGCACAAGACATGCAGCACAGCAGGGACAGTGACGGTGTGCAGTGGAAATGCCTCGGGGAAACGTGTGGCATAGTCTGAGACCACTAAGATGTATTGATGGTCCCGGCTGCTCTTCACTAACGGGCCGACAATGTCCATAGGTATACGTTGAAATGGTGTGGAAATCACTGGCATCGGTCGGAGGTAGGCTCGATCGGATTGGCGTATGTGGGAAGTTTTCTGGCAGATAGGACACATCTTACAGTACATTTGCACATCACAGTACATGGAGGGCCAATAGAATCGGGAGGCTATGTGCAAAAAGGTTTAATTATGACCCAAATGACCAGCCCAGGGCAAGGTGTGTGCCAAGTGCAGAATCATCTGTCGACAGGCCACCGGAACCACAAGGCACTTGATACCATCAGTCACTGCATAAAGGATGCCATTATCAAGAATAAAACACTCTTTGTCCCCTTGTGCCAAATTCTGACCCACAACCACCTTGTCAAACAGCAGCAGGAGAGACCCATTCCCCTTTTGCAAGGCCCCAATGTCTCCTGGCACTTCCCACAAGTCTCTTGTAAGCCCTTTCTCACAGTCGGGCTCCCTGGATTTCAGCCCCTTCTCAAAATGCCGCTGGTGGCGAGACGTCCGTGGCCCCTTGACCCCTCCGTCAAACAGACTACTATCCAACATCGAAAAGGGGTCTACACATGTTTCCTGAACCGTCTCCAGTATGGACATCACTCCAGCCCTAGCCTGGGCCCGGGTGATCGCAGGACCTGATAAGCTGTTCCCACTGTCACTATCCTTTTCATCCAATAGTACATCCAGCAGCACTGGTAAGTCCCACCCCAAAATGGCCGCAACAGGTAGCTTGTCCACTACCCCCAGTGTCAGCAAATAGGGCTGTTCATCCACCACCACCGTCAGGTCTGCTGTTGGATAGGAATGTCTGTCCCCATGCACACATAAAACATCCTCCTGCCTGCTAAAGTCCACAATCTCTGTCGATACAATGTCTCTCTGCACTAGGGTCAGGAAGCTACCAGAATCCACAAGAGCAGTCACAGGCTGGCTATTAATGGTAATGTCTTTAAACCGCTGCCTTCTTTTTACAGCCTTTTCCACCTCCGTCCTGGGAGTATAACAGGCACCAGTCAACTTTGCTTTTCTGAGTGGACATAAGGATGCTTTGTGCCCCAGCTGTTGACAGTAGTAACAGACAAACTCCTTCCCGCCACCTTGTTGACCGGGAGCTGGGCCCAGATCCACTGGTGGCTGGTAGCTAGTCCGGAATGCTCGTCATGGATTGACAGCCAAGTCCACCAGGATGTACAGGTGGGCCTCCCCTCCGTGCATTAAGATACTGCAGTGCTAGCTTGGCCACAGCTAGTCCATCCACAGGCTCATGCTCCTTCATCCAGGTATGGATGTCAGCTGGAAAGACCCGCAGAAGCTGCTCCAGGATGACCTGTTCCCCGATCTGCTCCTTGGAGTGCTGCTCAGGACGGATCCATCGACGATAGAGTCCCTTCAGGTGATTGTATGTCTCCATTGGATTTTCCCCAGGTGGAACCAGGCTGGCCCGGAACTGCTGACGATACGTCTCCGGCGAGATGTCAAACTTGGCCAGGAGCGCCGCCCTCAGGTCAGGATACAGGTGGGCCCTCTCCTCATCCATTGCTGTATAGGCCTCCAGTGCCTTACCACTAAGTAACGGCACCAGACGGCAGGCCCACTCATCCTGCGGCCACCCCCATGTCTTAGCAATACGCTCAAAGCGAAGGAGATAGTTTTCAATGTCCTCTCCCGCTACATACTAAGGGATTTTAGGGTCACCATAGGGTCGAACCTCAGGTCTGGGGCGTTCCTCTTCACCACTCACATGAACACTGGGTAGATCTATAGAGGAACTTTGATGTCGCCGAGGAGCAGGTGTTGGCAGAGTCAGCCGTGGGCTTAGACTAGACTCCTCAGTTGGTGACTGAGCCCCCTCAGGTAAGGGGACAGACATTGCTGCTCTCTGCTCAGCCATGGGTGCTTGCTGGTCGTGCTGTGCTACTGCCAAACACACCCGGAGTTCTTTAAACTCATTCAGGAAACCCTCCTCTCGTGTCTGCTGGCTCATCATAAAGGTTTTCATTAGGTCCAGGAGCTCACCTATTGACTCAGCTTCTCCATGATTTACCAGCTCCTCCTCTTCCTCCATTTTATGCTGCTGGGACCGACGTTTTCTTCGACTCGCCATCCCACTTCTGACACCATATGTCATGGGGTTCTGCTCAAACTGCTCAAAAATATAATGATAATGGCACGCAAGGCAGAGAGGGATGCGGTGCTGCAAGCACCCCATCACAGAGGTCTTCAGCAGCAGGAGGTGGTCGTGAGATGTGAAAGCTTGTTACTCCACTACACAATGCAGGACGTGCGATTAACCTTAAACTCGGTCCAAAAAATTCTCGCATGAATGAAAAATCATCTGAAAAATGGCCAAAACACGCACAGTGTAAAGCCAACATTTATGTGTCAAGATAAGGCTTTTCAGAACTGACCAATTGTTAACCTTGTCCTTTGTTTTATCTATGTTTTTATTATTTATTATTGAATTTGAACCTGTGAAGTGCTTTGTGACTTATGTCTGTGAAAGGCAGTATATAAATAAATTTACTTACTTACTTACTAATATTGAGTGCATGTTTTACAACATCATAAAACGTGCGCACATCATCAAACATTCTCTCCACATGCAAAACATTTTGCGATGACACTTCCAGGGCTCTGTAAAAATGCCTGTTTTTACAAATAAAAATGGAATATTTTACAAAAGCACATTTATCTTTAAACCAACACACGACACACGTCACATTAACATGTTGGTTTACATAATGAATGACTGAACCAATCAGTGTTTAGCAGAGGCACTTTTACCCAGAATGCTTTGCAGTCTGTGTTTGTTACAAAACCTAAGAATTAGTGCATTATTCAACATTAAAAGATATATGTTATATTTTAACTTTGTACAAATGACATAATTGGCATTAATGGAGTTATTCTATCAGTATTTTCACAAAACCATAAGTTAGTATGACTTTATTTTTCAAGACCTCCGCCTGACCGGAGCATTGTAATTAGTAGAGAGCTGATTTTGTGGGTGCTCTCAGGAGTCTTCTGTGCAGCTTTCTAAAGGGGCCAGCATGGTCAAACATGGAAATACTGTCTCATTCTTTGGGTCTTTTGTTGCTTTTGATGCTTTCAAAAGCGATCGTGTTAAAAGTCAATTTCAGCTTCTTAGTAATTGCAAATGTACCAGAAACAATACTGGAATTTATTGGTTATCGATTATCTGTAACGTCCAATACATTTTTGGGTGGTTTATCAGTTTATCTTTATCAAAGATAACTTTTCAATTATCTGATTATCTGTTATCGAGTTAATTTTTTGGTTATCTGTGCCCACCACTGTATATATATAGGATTACTTTGAAATGTATTCCAAAAGTAATCAGATTACAAGTAATCCAAATGTATGTACATACATACATACATGTAATCCACATGTATTCTTTTAAAGTAATCCTACCCAGTCTTGTATATATCTTCAGTCTTGTATATATATATATATATATGGGCAGTTAAACATCTTACTTTCCACAAACCTTACGTAAATCTAGATATTTTCTATTCTCACTCTGCCGATGAAGAAACACACACACAGGAGGTGCGCTTAGTTCTCAAGACGCTGTTGAGAAACCAATTGTTTGTAAAAGCAGAAAAATGTGAAATTCATAAATCCTCAGTCTCATTTTTGGGGTTCGTAATTACACCAGGTAAGATCCAAATGGATCCCGGAAAAATAGCTGCAGTTTGTGATTGGATAATCCCGAAGAACCATAAGGAGGTCCAAAGATTCCAAGGCTTTGCAAATTTTTACCGTAAATTAATTCAAAATTTCAGCTCTATTGCTGCTCCACTGCATAGAATCATCTCATCCCTCCAGACCTTTCACTGGTCACTGGAGTGTGATGAGGCATTTTGGGTCCAAAAGAAGCGCTTCACTGCGGCCCCAGTTCTACTCCTCCCTGACCCCGCCCGACAGTTCATGGTCAAGGTGGACGCCTCTGACGTAGGTGTTGGAGCCATTCTGTCTGAAATTGATCCTGCTGATGGGAAGTTACATCCTTATGCTTATTTCTCTAAGAAATTGTCTCCAGCTGAATATAATTACAACATCAGCGACCGGGAACTGTTGGTGGTAAAATTGACCTTGGAGGAGTGGCGCCATTGGCTAGAAGGGGCACAAGTACCATTCTTAGTGAGGACCAATCATAAAAATCTTGAGTACATATGGTCGGCCAAACGGCTCAATTCCTGCCAAGCCAGGTGGTCAATCTTTTTTAGTCGCTTCAACTTCATCCTATCATACCGGCCTGGTTCCAAAAATGGCAAACCTGATGCTCTGTCTCGGCATGAAGACCCATCGGAGGAACCGTCTGTACCCAGTACTATCTTGCCCGCATCTTGCTTCATCTCAGCGATCACCTGGGACATTGAGACTAGGGTACGATCTGCAGCACTTAACGTTCCCATTCCTCCCGACTGTCCACAGGGGAAATTGTTCGTGACGACCTCAATACAGGGGGCGGTCATTCGTTGGGGGCATGAAAGTTGCTTCGCTTGCCATCGCTGCTTGCATTAAGAATTCTGCGCATATCATCCAGGAGAGGTTCTGGTGGTCTCGGCTGCTCTACGACGTGAAGGAATACATCAGGGCATGTCAGACGTGTGCCATGTATAAATCTTCCACCCGACCACCTTCCAGTAAACTCCACCCATTATCCATCCTGACACGTAGATTTCGTAACAGGCTTGCCGCCTTCCCATGGTAACTGTAGTTGATCGACTTTCCAAGATGGCTTATTTTGTGCTGCTTCCTAAGTTACCGTCTGCCAAAGAAACTGCTGAAGTATTATTAACCCACATTTTTAGATGGCACAGGTTTCCACAGGACATAGTTTCTGACCAAGGGCCGCAATTTGTTTCTCAATTTTGGAGGGAGTTTTGTCATCTGCTGGGGGGTCTCCTCCAGCCTCACTTCCGGTTACCATCCACAGGCGAACGGACAATCAGAGAGAATCAATCAAGAGTTGGAAAATGGTCTGTGTGTCCTTGCCTCTCAGCACCCAGCCTCCTGGTCCTCCCAGCTAGTTTGGATTGAGCTAGCTCACAACTGTTTACCCTCTGCATCCACTGGCTACTCCCTGTTCCACGTGTCCCATGGTTTTCAACCTCCTCTGTTTTCTTCTGCAGCCTTAACCTCCCGTGTGCCTTCGGCCTTGTCCCTCATCCTCCACTGTCGATGGACCTGGGAGCGGGCCCGTCAGGCTTTACTGCGTGCATCAGCTGCTTACAAGGTTGCAGCGGACAGGAAGAGGTCTCAAGCACCTGATTATTCCCTGGACAATGGGTCTGGCTCTCTACATCCGCGGCCAGCCAAGGAAGCTCGCTCCCAGGTTTGTTGGACTGTTCCACATCATGAAAGTCATAAATCCGGTTTCTGTCTGCCTTCGGTTGCCCAGGTCATTGAGGATTCACCCCACCTTCCATGTCAGCCAGGTGAAGCTTGTCCACACCAGTCCCTTGTTTGCTCATTTTGGACTGCCTTACTGTGTACCGGACCCCACTGAGTAATTCAGTAAATGCCTTTCTAACCCAGAGCTACTGTGTCGAGTCCTGCACTTGTGTCCAGCCATTTCTGTCCGATGTCCCTGATACAGAGAATCTGGAGAACTTTCTACACATAGGCGGCAAGGCTGAAAACCAACAATGAATGCCCGTGACCTTTGATCCCTCATGCAGCACTGCATTAAAAACCAACATCATTGTGTAAAGGATCTTACCGCGTGGGCTCAGGAACAACTTCAGAAAACCATTGTCAGTTGACACAGTTCATCACTACATCTACAAGTGCAAGTTAAAACTCTACCATGCAAAGAGAAAGCCATACATCAACAACATCCAGAAACACCGCCGCCTTCTCTGGGCCTGAGCTCATTTGAAATGGACAGACACAAAGTGGAAAAATATGCTGTGGTCTGTTGACTCCAAGTTTCAAATTGATTTTGGAAATAATGGGCATTGTGTCCTCCGGACAAAAGAGGAAAATGACAATCCAGATTGTTACCAGCGCAAAGTTCAAAAGCCAGCATCTGTGATGGTATGGGGGTGTGTTGGTACCCATGGCAAGGGCAACTTACACATCTGTGATGGCAGCATCAATGCTGAAAGGTACATCCAGATTTTGGAGCACCACATGCTGCCATCCAAACAACGTCTTTTTAAGGGACGTTCCTGCTTATTTCAGCAAGACAATGCCAAGCCACATTCTGCACATGTTACAACAGTGTGGCTTCATCATAAAAGAGTGTGGGTACTAGACTGGCCTGCCTGCAGTCCAGACCTGTCACTCACTGAAAATGTGTGGCACATAATGAAGTTCAAAATACAACAACGGAGACCTCGGACTGTTGAACAACTGAAGTTGTACATCAAACAATAATGGGAAGAATTCCACCTACAAAGCTTCAACAATTAATGTCCTCAGTTCCCAAATGCTTACTGAGTGTTGTTAGAAGGAAAGGTGATGTGACAGTGGTAAACATACCCCTGTCCCAGCTTTTTTGAAATGTGTTGCAGGCATCCATTTCAAAATTAGCAAATATTTACACAAAAACAATAAACTTTTACAGTTTGAACATTAAATATCTTGTCTTTGTGGTGTATTCAATTGAATATAAGTTGAATAGGATTTGCAATTCTGTTTTTATTTACATTTTACACCATGTCCCAACTTCATTGGAATTGGGGTTTTAAAATAATCGCATTATATTGAATCCCTCTTATCAAGTGGGCAATATAAATATGATCCGTCTGTTCCTCTGTAGATGACCCATGGTCACAGACGTACAGTCATGAAATGACATGAATGAGATGTAGTTCGCTCTCAACATGTCCACATCTGCTGGCGCATGTCCAGCCTGTCAATGGTGTGCAGTGTGCGCTCGCTGCAGCCCGTCACCTCAGCAATATATGTTTTTATTTATGTCCATGTGATGACAGCAAGCAGACACACGCACATCACACTGGGCAGGCGTTAGTCCATGTCCGTCCAAACACAGTACGTGTTGTCCAGCTGGGATGTCCAGAGCGACAGATCTCCACAGTCA
This sequence comes from Thalassophryne amazonica, assembly GCF_902500255.1. Classification (NCBI taxonomy): domain Eukaryota; kingdom Metazoa; phylum Chordata; class Actinopteri; order Batrachoidiformes; family Batrachoididae; genus Thalassophryne; species Thalassophryne amazonica. Next base: position 86,350,219 of record NC_047109.1, read on the forward strand.
CTTCTGTTGGTGGCCACACCTCCTGTCAGTTCAATGCATGCACCCAAGCCACACTTGTGGGGCACTTAGACAAATTTCACTGCCAGCACGACAGTAATTGTCTGCTGACTGTTGTCTTGTTAATAGTGTGAATGGCCAAACATTTTCTAAGTGCCATGCGAGCGGTGTCAGATGTTCCTGCATATCACCTGGAATTTGGCCAACACCTGCTGCAACAGGGTTCGATGGGCTCGCACACTGCACACTCTGTCTTTCAGCCGCAGGTGTGTGCAAATAGTTATAGCAACAGGTGTACGAGGCAGCTGCGATTGTACATGTTTTGCACACGATTCCTGCTTCATGCCACTTTATGTGCAAGTTGACCAAATTTGTACTACATGTGAAGGAGACCTAAGGATTTTGCACATATAATGTTGCGTGTCGCTGGAAAACCATTATATGCACATTACCCTGTTGTAAGTAACTTGTGGTAATATGTGCAAGGAAGCAAACTGCATGTGGCTGTGCATTGCATGCCCTCTTTTAATAGCTACATCTGACTGTTGCGCTCTTTATATGGCACTAGACTGCGTAGGTGTTAGGTGCCAACACTTTCTAGTGACAGAAAATAATGTGTCAGCTCTGTGTCTGACCACCCCTTACGTGAGCACAGATGGTTTTATTATTTAGAGGACATGGGTGCAGGACATGAAAATGGCAACAGTCTCATATGGAAACTAGCAATGACATTTGAGCTTTGTGCTACATTTAAATAAGTATTTTACTTTGTTTTTAACTTTCATATTAACAAAAAATAAAATTACATTTACAGAGAAGTAGTAGGGTGCTTAAGACATTTTGAATACTTTACCTCTGCAGATAGACAGCGTTGGCTTCTGGGTACATGCCTTTCTTTGGGTTATTACTGAGGTCCAACAATACCTTGTTTTAAGTCCATCAACACAGACAATGAAAAAGAAACAAAACAGAAATTTTTTCATAAATTATATTTATTTTGAAATTATTCAACTTTAAAACCATAAAAATTATGTTAGGTATGTACATTGCATCTGGAAAGTATTCACAACGCTTCACTTTTTCCACATTCATTTTTGCCCTCAAAATTCTTCTCACAACATAACAACATGAACTAAAGTTTTTTTTTTTTGTTTTTGTTTTTTTTGTTTTGTTTTGTTTTTCCATTTTTGCTAATTTACATGTTGTAGGGTGATCGGGAAGGGCGGATGGGGGTCACACATGAACACCACATTCACTCATGCACTACATACCTTCTGTCCTGCAAGAATAAATTGCATATATGTGTATTAATGTTCAGAAATGCTTCTGCCAGTGTGGCATTTACCATTACTATATATGCAGACACGGGGAAAAAAAGAAGTTTCAAACTGATTGAACTGTTCACAATGTTAACAAAGGGAGATCTGGCCGAACCAGAGGAGTGGTGCACATATTGAGCCTATCCTGTGAATGCCAAAACTCTTACAAACTGAGGTGAAATTAGAAATGCCCACCAGAGATAAAAATTCCCTGAGATATGCTTCAAGATGACATATGACAGACATCAGTATCCAAAAGTGTAGATCTTCTATGGCTTTATATTTGTGGCCCTTTTTTGGGACAGTCTGTATTAGAAGAAAAAAAAAAAAAAAAATTACATGTACGTAAGTATTCACACCCTTTGCTCAATACTTCTTGAATATGATGCCACAAGCTTGGTGCACCTATCTTTGGGAAGCTTTGCCCATTTCTCTTTGCAGCACCTCTCAGGCTCCATCAGGTTGGATGGGGAGTGTCAATGCACAACCATTTTCAGATCTCTCCAGAGATGTTCAATTGGATTCAAGTCTCACATAAAATGTGGAAAAAACGTGAACCATTGTGAATACTTTCCAGATGTAATGTGACAGTGTAACATTATACAGTAATAATACTACATTTTTGAGTAACAGAGTAAATTTAAGCTTTAATGATGTGAAGGTATGGAAGCTTTTTTTGTCCGCACTTCATCATAAGACATACTAAAGTAAAATTTTGGTTTTTAATTTTCTAATTATTATTTTAAAAAGTTGAACTTTTGATTTTGTTCAAAATTTGCATTCAGTGTGTTGGGTTTATGTGCAATTTTACCCCACATCAATCCCAAATTGTCAGTTTTCTTTTCTGCTGCAGGAGAGCTTCCATAAATTTGAGACGTTACAGTTAATTTCTGTCCAAACAGATAACTTGGCACTTAGCTTTATTTGAATCTCATCTTTTCTTCAAATTCTGTCAGATTAGATGTGAACAGAGCATCACAATTTCAAGATGTTAAGGATAAACAATGTAAATTCTAAAATATAAGAAAAGCAGTTCTCATAAAAACTAAATAAAGATGTGAAATTACTTTCTTCTTAACAGCAAAAACACTGGTTATGGCAATATTGTAGAGTAATATGCCACACTAAGGTGCACACAGTCCTGAATAATGCAATATCTATTTTACAGCTGTGAGTCACTGCTTGCATTGTAGATAAATGTTTTGATACATGGAGTGTAAAAGGTATACTGCCACTGGGTTTTTAAGATCGAAGTCATGAAAATAATTTAATTTGGCACCACTGTAATTTTATTCCCTAGCATTTACATAAGAGATTCATAATATCATATTGCCAATATGATCAAAATTCATGCTTTATGGAAACAATTTAGAATTTCAACCCCTGATGGTGAGAAATTTAAGGAATCAGATGCTATGACCAACATTTGGTAGATTTAGAAGGAATTTACACGAACTTTTATGGATGTTAACATGAGATGGGTCACAGGTAATCTTAAGACCTCACACATGCAAACACACGCTTCCTCCTGTAGTTAGACTACATGACAATGATTAAGGAAAAGACAATATTCACTATGGAATTTCCCCCCAGATACATATGTCCTCTTCACTGAAATGAGCTGTAATTTTACAACATGTTTCAAAAATAAACTGACATACAATATAATGCTTGAATTTCTGTAGAAACTAAATTTTCTCAGTTTTGTGAAATTTGAAAGGCCTTAGCTTTAAAGGAGAAGTTGGACATTATTCACCATAGTCTTTAACCTAGTATTTTTTTTTTTACTGTATCATTACAAGTTAACTACAGCAGCGAGGAGTGCTATGATTTGGACCACTTGGAAAGTTGACAATTTAAAGCGTTTTTGTAAGCTCTGTAGATTGTCTGTTACAACCAGGACTGTGAACGGCAGTAGAGAGAAACAGAAAGAAGAGCTGGCTGCCCTTGCGTGTGCTGCATTGGTTACAGAAACTACCGTTGGTCCTGACAAAGGAGGGAAAGAGAGCTGCTGTCGAAAATGACAACCAGTCCTTGTTGATAGTTGGAGACAAACAAATTTCCGACCCCCTTGAAGACAACTGACGGATGGTTAGATGAAGTCCAGAGACTCAAACTGTGGATTTTGAAGAATATTTGCTGTGCAAGGATGAGAAATCGCTACTCTACTGGCTTCGCAATGACTACAATGAAGGTGGGTCTCACATATAATCTCTTTGATGTCACGTTTGTTTTGATAAGTTGACAGACATACAATGATGTGTGCATGCATGCAGTTTGTTTATAGAACATGTCAATATTACAATATTACGCGCCATGTCATTCATGGTGCAACATTACAGTCATAAGCTGATGCCCAAAAATGGCGCTATCAACCACATTATAATTCGGCACGGTTTCAGGATATTGACAAAATAAATGTGTGCAAGAAACTTACAATTTGAGTCCTTTGGACCTTTCTTTTCTGTGGAGAAATTGCATAGAATGAACGGAGGTTTACAAACACATTTCTTCTTTACGTCTTTGGGTGGAGTCGGTGGAGCTTTGCAATCATGTGTTTTCAGCCACCATTCAAGCCCAGAAATTCCGTTTGAGCATTTGAAAACCGCACAATGTGCACCTGTCATTATTGTATGTGTTGCTTAAGGCTTAAAGCCTTTGAAACAAGCCTGAACTTTCACAGTCCACTAACGCTACCGTATATGAAATTCAATAGTAGCGGTGTGTGTTTGGTAGCTGGAATTTTGACCCTGCTTGACCCACGCATGCGCAGTTGCATTGCGCACTTCACTTATACATTAAACAGTTAGATTTAGTAAGACAATGGTTAGCCAATGCAGCTTTAGCCTAGCTTTCGCTAACACTTACGCGCATAGCCGATTAACCATCATTTTCGGTGAAGTGTCCACTGGAAGTGTGCGTGAGAATGCCAGTGATTAAGCTAGGTACAGGGAGAACTTGCAAAATGGCAGGGTGTTCAAATACTTATTTTCCTCACTGTACATTGGTCCATACGGTCCAAAAAATGGTTAAGACCAATTTTTCATTTTAATCTTTCTCCTTGGATGTTTGTCGTCAATGAGAACAGAAACATGAAGTGTTGTAGGACATCTTCCTCACTATTTTAATTTGTTGAACAATTGTGTGAGCTGCTGCCATCTGTCGGCGATACAGTATAGTATAATATAGTATAGTATAGTGTTGCAGCCATTTGTCAGCAAGGAAATAAAATCACATCTTATTTGGTTTGAAAATAAGAAATGTAATTAATAAAACATAAAATAAATAACTGATTGGGAGCTAAAAATTAAATTAAGAAATTGAATAAAATAAAATACAAATAAGGACTAATAAATACTACTACTACTACTACTACTACTACTAATAATAATAATAATAATAATAATAATAATAATTATTATTATTATTATTATTATTGTTATTGTTATTGTTATTGTTATTATTATTATAAATAAATAAAAATAAAACAATATTAATAATAAAATAAAAAAGATGCCACTGGGGAAACGCTCAATATGAGGAGAGAGTATTTGAGAGAGCTAAAAAGGAAAAGAGGAAAGAATTAGCAGATAGCAGCTAAAAGAACAGAAGAGGAATGTGATGAACCATTTAATGGTGCAGAGAGAAGTTGTTATTGTGGGATTCTTAAATGGTTTATAGAGGATTAAAAAATCATTTATAAATGCTTTATTAAAAACATTACATATTTTGTTATTAATAATTATTAAGCCATCTATTTAAGTTCTTACGAATGAGTAGCTAATAAAAAGAATGCTTAATAATTTGTGAGGAAAAAACGTAAAGACAATAAAAATATGATTTGTAAAGGATTTTTTTTATCACTAATGAATAGTGTCTGAGTTTACATTTGTAAATGATGAACTATTAGTGATCAACTTTTCTTGAATGGTTATTAATAATTATTAAGCCATCTATTTATGTTCTTACCAATGAGTAGCTAATAAAAAAGAATGCTTTGTAAATGTTTTACAAGTAGTTATTTAAGCATTTACTTACACTTTATAAATGCTTTACTAATGCTTTATAGCGTGCAGTTAATATGAAGTGTTACCTAAGTGTGCAGGTTCCTATTCTTAAAAACAAGGGTGATGTACAGAGCTACAGTAACTACAGAGACATAAAGCTGATCAGCCACGGCATGACGTTATGGGAAAGAGTAGTAGAAGGTTTGGACATGTGCAGAGGAGAGACCCAAGGTATGTAGGGAGAAGGTTGCTGAGGATGGAGCCATCAGGCAGGAGGAGAAGAGGGAGGTCAAAGAGGAGGTCAGAGATGAATGATCTGCCTTAGAGACCCAAACAGGAGAAGACGAAAGTAGAAGTGACAACAAGAAGCAGTTTAATCTGTTTCTTACTGCCACATCCAATAAGATTAATTAGCCAATTAGCATGTGGCAATGTTTGCGGTACAAAGCAATAATGCACCTATTAATTACATCATGTCGTTAGAATGTGCTTATTCCAACGACATGATGGAATGAGCACAAACCTTGACAATTACATAATGTAACTCATAATGAAAGAGGATGACAACTGAGTTACATGGACTCGACAATCCTTTTTACAGTCACCTTCTCACTATTAATGCACAAACCATACTGTGGATGTCTGTATGGACCTGAAGAGAAACACACTTGTTGGCATTCACTCATGGAACTGGAACTGTACGCCGATACTGTACATTCTAAAGTTTTTTGTTTTTTGGTCTTTTTTTCCCGATCAAAATACAGTGCTTTACCAATGTTTTATGCACCATGGAATTTTAGTAAAAATGTGCTTTGTTTTTTTCATTATGAAATGTCTAAACACTCCAGTGAAAAGTACATTTGATTTATTATTGTTGTTGCTGTTGTTATTTGGCAGAAACAAACACATAAACCTTTTTATTTGTTAAATCAATCAGATGTTACTCCAGATTTTATCATTCTATTTTCTTTTCCCTGTTGAAAAGTGCGACCGATGCTAACATCAAAACTCAATTCACCTTCCCCTTAAGCTGAGGTGCAAGTGTCTCCAAAAAGTCATAATGATCTCTGTGCACACACACAAAGATCAGACAGGCTGCGTGGGCTGCTGCTGCATGGGTCATCACCTACACACACACACACACACACAGATCAGAGCATGAATGTCTTTACACTACGCACCAACGCATGTGTAGATTTTGCACAAAGAAGTCATACCTGAGCTCCATCAGGCAGGGGGCCACAGCTGTGAGGCCTGCGGCTCCCATACACCACCCTGTAGCCACTCTGGAGCAGACGCTGGCCCAGAGAACGCCCCAGGTCACCTGTCCCAAAGATACAGAGCACCTCCTGATCCGGGGAGACCGCCTTGCCCAGAGGATGCAGTGTCATGTTCTCTGGCCTCACCTCATCTAACATGTCAGTCTTGACTCTCATGATCCGACAGTGAGTTTAGGCTGCCAGTGCCGGCTGCTGTGGGGTTATATAGCCGTGGAGTCTGACCCCTTGATTGCCTTCTGGTGCGTGCACAGGAATGTGTGAGTTTTGACCTACAGATGTGGTGTGTGTGTGTGTGTGTGTGCACGTGCCTTATGTCACATGCTTCTTTGTTTCTGACCAAGTCATCACTTCAGCCAAACTCATTTCTCTTGCTTTCCAGAAAATGATTGATATAGAAGGGGAAGGAAACAGTAATTAAGTCATTTATGTCAAAATCTCTGCTCTACAGATATATCATGGAACTCATATTCTTAACTAGATGGTGGCTTGTGCTACACACAACTATTGACTGGACTGATTAGTGCAGATAACAGGATCCCAGAATATTGATTTCACCTGACAACACTGTACCAGTTACTATGGCTTAAACATGAGGATTATTGGTAATAGTTATTCATTTTCTATACCTCCTTACTCCGATCAAGGGTCATGGCGGTGTGTGTGTGTGTGTGTGTGGGGGGGGGGGGGGGGGTGCTGGAGTCTGTTCCAACAGTCATAGAGCAGGTTACACCCTGGACATGACGCCAGTGTACATATAAACAGATGAACACAGTCCCACTTGCACCTACACCTACACCTATGGTCAATTTAGAGTCACCATTTTACTTAACCCACATGTCTTTGGAAGCGGGAGAGAGAGACAGACAGAGTATTCAGAGGAAGAATATGCAAACTCCATACAGAAATAACTAGATGGGAAGTGATTGCACAACCTCTTTGCTGTGGGGGAGGTGGTGGTCTAGTGGTCAAGCAATGGGCTTGACAGCAGAGGATCTTGCCTGGCCAGGAAATCACTAAGGACCCTTAGGCAAGGTCCTTAATCCTTAAGTTGGTGTGTACTGGGTATGTACTGAGCACTTTGCATAGCAGCACTCTGAATGAATGAGTGAATGAGTAACTGTAAAGCATTACTGTAAAGCACTTTGAGATTCTATATATATATATATATATATATACACACACACACACACACACACAGGAAGAGATGTAGAGCATAAAACGTAAATCCAAAATGCAGAGGTCGCAAAACACAGAGAATCTGCAGGACAAAAAACTAACTCCAAGACAACAGAGCTTGAAGACAACAGGCAATAGCAATGTCCAACAATATACTCATGGAATGAAAGAAGCAAACAGATGAAATGAACCGACACTATGTAGACAGCAAGGAGTGCTTAAATACTAAATGAACTAATGAACGACAGGTGCAACAACATGGGAGCTGGAAAAACAAATGTGCATGATAATAAAATGAACACAAGGTGACCGAAAACTTAGCATGAAACAATAACAAAACATAACCAACAAAAGAAAAGAAATCACAAAACCAAAATCCATGTCCAGAAAATGCATAAAGCAACAACTAATGTGGAACTCAGAGGTGAACACAGTGTAAAGACAAACATGAAAAGAACAAACAAAATATGAAGACAAACACTAAACATAACCAGAGCTAAGCAATAACCGATAACTAAATCAGGAACAGCAGGGTGACGTGGAACTCAGAGGTAAATACAGTGCGAACCGGAGGACAAAATAATCCATAAACAATACGGCAACACACACAGGAACACAAGGATATGGAGGACTGGGGAACGAACAGATCAAACTAACACCTATAAGACACACAGATAACAGAGACAGAGAAGCAAGATGAAGAACCAGAGACAGAGGATGGGTGACAGGGACAAAGATGACAAAGACAGAATGACATGGACCAAGGACGAGGCACAAGGGGGACACACATGGATGCCTTGATTAAGACAAACCATAATGACAAACAGGGGACATGACACAGATGTTAACTGAATGCAAGCACACACACACACACACACACACACACACACACACACACACACACACACACACACACACACACACACACACACACACACACACACCCGACAAGCTCTGTTTGTACTCAGCTATGAATCTTGTAAGTTTTTGCTTGCATTTGAAATGTTATAGCAATGCAATACATTTTCATATCCATCTTATATTTTGTAATTTTACTAACATAAGAACATGATGTGTGATTATGCATGTATGCTTCTGTACACATAGAAAAAAGCTATTGTTTCTGTTACAAAAAACTATTTCCATGAAATGAGGTGTATACATTTTGTTTTTGATGGTCCTTCAACTCATTTGTATTTGTCAGCTTGTTAATGTTATATTTAAAAACTACTGCACTATTTTATGAAAGATGCTGGGTTAGTTGTCCCAGCCTGAAAGACAGTACTGGTCTGAAAATAAGACAGTCCTGAGTTTAAGACAACTCCCTACACTGAAAAAAAATGCTACTTTGGGTCAACTTAAAAAAATTGATGTAATATGTTCCAGCTATTTTTTTTAGTTTCTCACAATGTATATTTAGGATTTTGGAAAGTGATTCCAGCAGATTTAAACTGGAAACCACAATTTTCCATTAGACCAATGTAAATAAGTACTTTGAATGAAGTGCACTGTGTTTCACTTTTTTCAGTGTACTTTAAGACACGTTTTTGAAAAATACTTTCTCAAGGCCAAATGGTGTTTTTGAAAAAGATAATGCTTTTGTTTGAAAATAATGCTAATAAAAGCACATTGAGAGAGATAAAAAAAAAAACAGCGCATGATGTGGTGGGAATCTGTTGCTCTCTTTAAAATCTCTTGCAGTTTGAGCAACAAATGTAAGAAGAGGTGCATCCATTGTTGAATTAAAACTCTGGTGGGGGTGGATTGATAGGAGCTGCTTCGGCAGTCAGGGAGGAGTTCACTCTGACACAGGAACAGATTTGAAAGAACTGTGAGTAATGATAAATAAATTTATTTGATTGATTTATTGTTTTCTGATGGTTCTTGTATTGATTTAGTTGAAGTTGTACAGAAAAGTGATTCACAACATTTTTATTCATTTTCTATACCAGGTTATTCCAATTAAGGACCACAGGGGAGGTAGAGCCTATCCCGGTAGTCATAGACAGAGAGGTTGGATACACCCTTGACAGGATGCAGGGCAACATACAAGGTCTGTCCATAAAGTATCATACCTTTTTATTTTTTTTTAAACTATATGGATTTGATTCATGCGTTTTCACGTCAGACAAGCTTGAACCCTCGTGTGCATGCGTGAGTTTTTCCACGCCTGTCGGTGATGTCATTCACCTGTGAGTACGCCTTGTGGAAGGAGTGGTCCCGCCCCGTCGTCGGATTTTCATTGTCTGGAAATGGCGGAATGATTTGGGGGTTTTTTCCATCAGAATTTTTTCAGAAGCTGTTAGAGACTGGCACCTGGAAACCATTCAAAAAATGTATCTGGCTTTCGGTGAAAATTTTACGGGCTTCACAGAGAATAAGGACTATTACTACAGCTTTAAGGATGGCCCACAATGGCGCTCGGCGTGCCGCGCTCCGAGCCATGACGACAGGCACGAACCACCGGATTATTTCTAAACGGATGGCTCTGTGGAGCTGGGACCGTCGTGTGCACTTTCTCTGGTTATCACAAGAGCTGGACATCAACGATTTTCCGGCAGATTTCACTTTTAACAAGAGATTTTGTCGTGGAAAGCCGCGAGGAGGCTTTGTGCGTCACGACCGATTCGCTGTTCGAACGAGACAAAGAACGCCTCCGTTTCGGTGTGTTAGAGGACAAGTTGCGACATCCTATCTCGGCTTTCAATGCTTACCAGTCAAGTGAGTTATAAGAGAAATTGTGGAGAGCTGGGCCTCAGTACGGATTCAAAGTAGCACATTTTCATTCAGTTACTATTGAATTAACCAAATCCGTACGTAGGCAGTACGGATTACGGCACTCACCACATACTATAGAGGCCGATCAGACTTGCATGCACAACGCAGCTTCTCACTTGAACTTCGACTTTATTTCCAAACATCAGCAACACAGACACTCCACAGCTTCAGTCTGTTAACTAGCTGTAACTTTTCGAGGCAAGTAAACACTCGTACAACTGACCGCTGCAGGTTGGACATGCTCATGCATCGCCGATGGCGAAAAACACCTGCTGCTCCGGTCCAGCTCATAAAAAAGAAAAGCAACCCCACACACACACTGCTTTATTGTCAACTCTCTTTATCATTACACTCCTAGAGACATGCATTGAACATACTCCCTCCCTCCTCTTGCTATTGCCTCCATGCATTTTCACAAAAACGTAGTGGCCGTGGCATCCGCAGAAAATGTACGGTGAAAAAAACGCACGGTGGGTTGTGACCGGGGCTTAAGGAGCGGTACAACTGGTTTAAAGACGACTGCACAACGGTGGAGAGTGAGCCACGCTCCGGTCGGCCATCAATATGCTGAAATGACCAGATCATTCCCAAAGTGAACGCTGTGGTGATGTGGGACCGTCATGTGACTATCCGAGAAATTGCGGAAGAGGTGGACATCAGCACTTTTTCGGCACATTCCACTGTGACAGAAGATTTGGCCATGAAAAGAATTGCAGCGAAATTCATCGGCATGAAGCTGATGGCGGAGCAAAAGCGCCTTCGTGTTGAAGCCTCACAGGACATTTTGTGACATGCCCACCTCGTCCACAATTTCTCGGATAGTCACACGACTGAAAAGCCACCGAAAGCTGTCTGAATCTTCCGAATGGTGGAAGAGGTGAGCATGTCACAACATGTCCTGTGAAGCTTCAACACGAAGGCGCTTTTGTTCCGCCATCAGCTTCGTACCCAAGCCATTGGCATGAATTTCGCTGCAACTCCTTTCATGGCCAAATCTTCTGTCCTACTATTGTGTTTGTATGTGACATGTAAAAGGCTCTTCTGCAATATGGTAACCCCATATTTTTCAGCTGTACTGCCACGAGAAAAAAAAGACATCTTGTATTGTAGCAAATGTGGTACCTTTAGGTCAATTCTGTGGAATCTGAATGTATTTGTACTTGGAAGAAATTACCACTCATATGATTAACCTTCTGATTTTACAATTTACTGCTTGTTAGGAACCCACAATATAATTTTGACAGACATTATGCAAAGTTGAAAACCAGACACTTTCTAAGGCTGACACTTGTTTTATTTTTTTTTTTTTCCAGTGCTAGACGTGTGCCATGTGGGAGAGATTTTGGCCCACAGATTCATTAACATTTCAAAACCCAGTGTTCCAACTAAGGACCTAGGGACGGAATTAGTTCAAATTTAGCACTCATGTCTCTGTGGTGGGAACATCTGCAAAAATGTGACATGAACAAACAAAACCGAGCAGAAACAGAAGCGTTGTACATACAGTGGAATGCAAAAGTTTGGGAACCCATGGGCTTTGATTTGTTTATGATAAGTAATTTAAAAAACATGCTCTATTCTGTTGTATTCTATTGAAGTTCAAAAATTCTGCCATGAAACAAATCTCTACAATGTGATATAACTTAAATATGAATATGGAGTGCATATGTATGGGCACAGGTTAATATAAGACACCTAAATCTGCATTTTTGCAGCCAATTTTCTTTAGACAAGTCAGCAGATGGATGCATGAACATTTACAAAACACTGAATATGCCATGGACTCCACTTACATCAATAAGAAATGCAAACAGTAAGAAGTAATAAAGTAAGTCCTATATAGGCCCGAAAGGTCCTTTGGTGCTGGTGCTTATCTCCAGATTCCATAGCATGAAGCAGATAAGCCTCTATGACAACCCAGTCTTGTTCAAGGACACAGACATCTAGCATCTGAGGGGTTCAAACCCAGGCCAGCTCCTTATTCACTCAGCCTCCAGCTCTACAAAACACACAAGACAGTATGATGCTATGTGTTAAATCTGTTTAGGACACTAGTGAGGGAAGACACCAAGCATGCACTCTGAAGGAATTATAGGCATCCATGGTGGTGAATTACAGAGAAGAGAAGCAAACAAAGAAGAGAGAAGAGAACAGAGAAAGACTTTCTTTAAAAAGGAAGTGAAATTTTTAGTTTTTTTTTTTTTTTTTTAAAGGCGCATGGAGCATTTGAGCCTAGATTTTAAAATGTGCAACATCTTTGGCTATGGCTCCATTTTAAAGTTGTCATAACGTGTTATTTATGGCGGCATGATGGATTAGTGGTTAGCACTGATATCTCGCAGTAAGAGGGTCTCAGATTCAAATCTGACCTGGTCCTTTCTGTGGGGTGTTTGCATGGATTCCCTCTGAGTAATTCCTCCTGTTTCCAAAGACATATACGTTAGATGAATCTGAAATTGGCCATGGGTGAGCATGTGGTTGAGGTTTGTTTGTCTATAGATCAGTGTCCTGGGAGAAACTGGTGGCCTGTCCAAGGTGGTCCCTGGGTTCAGGGTGTCAGAGAGAGAGAAGGAAGAGAGAGAGAGAGAGAGAGAGAGAGAGAGAGAGAGAGAGAGAGAGAGAGAGAGAGAGAGAGAGAGAGAGAGAGAGAGAGACTCATGAAATCTGTTTCTCTTGCTTCTCCTGCTCCATTTTTTTCCTCATATGGTTGTCATAATGCACCTTATTACTTAAACATTTTTCTAAGCAACTGGTAACCATATGTGTAGACTGGCAGGGTGCACATGCATTGTGAACCTGCTCATGTAAGGTGCGTCTGAATGTGGCATCATTTAAATAAATAAACAACAGTGGACTTTAGACCAGGTTGCTGGTTGTCTTGTGAAGGATGATATGAATGCAGCAGCATCTCTCAACCTACCTTGTTTTTAAGCCAACACACTCACAGTCACCCTAGTGTTCTTGTGATTTCGAAGGCATGGGTGGTGGGCATAAAAATGATGAGTGTGACAGGTGAAATGCAAATTAACAGTGACACTAGTACTGCCCTGTTGGACTTTAGGAGCACTCAGCGACTTGGAAATGTTCTTGTATTCATTCTTTGGCTTGTCTGGCAAAAACTGGTCATGAAAGCACTTCTGTTATTTTAAAGACTGCTCATACATAAGCATTTCATTATTTGGCTTTGATATTTTCATTTAAGTTGCATCATGTAAATGAAATTAATTTTCATTCTGAGTTTCAAAGGTATAATTTTAGAAATTTTATATGGAGACATTTTTTTCAATTTATGTGAAAAATATTAATACACACCACTGTATGAGTGTTTCAAATATGTGTGTGCAGCTGTGTGAGTTTGTGTCAGTCATGACGTATGTATGTGGTGTCTCTGTGCACTGAACTGGGTCGGCATGAGTTGAACAGGGGCTCAGCTGTGATCAGCGGTACCTTGGGAGTTGGCACTGCAGACAGAGTGACTACCTGGCTATAGAAATGACACATACCATCACATCAAGTTTACTGACTATTTGCACCAAAAATACAATCCTCCCTTTGAAAGAAGCTGTGCTGAAATCACAATCTGCATATACATATTCAGAGTTATTCATGGCAGAGAAGCAGCACATTACCCCAGAAGCTTTTACAGTCAAGTCCATAACTAAAGCATTAATGTCTACCTGGGGGGATATCGGGGGAAAATGAGAAATCATTTTATTCCTAACCTTTAAGGCACCCGTTCACTGTTAGAATAGACTTGATAGCAGATCCACTCCGATGACTCATTTACTAGCTCTGCCTCTGGGACATGTCTTTTCTGCACCTCCTTTTTTTGCCTCAAGCTTTCTTTTTCTGATGCTGCGTCACCCCTCTACCACACACTTTGCCTCTATTTTTGCCTTTCTTTGGCTCTGCACCAGCTCTCTTTTCCATTTTTTTCTCTAATTGAACAATTTATTAATTGAATTCACTGAGCAGCGCTGCCAGATCGTTGTGCGGTTACAGCAGTCTCACGAATGCACGTCACACTGTGTGACCTGCTCTTTGTCATCATTCAAACATGGTTGTTTAGCTGCAATGTTTCTGTCAATCTTGTGTTTTTTGATTTGTCTTAAGAATAGTCCCCCAACTGAGTCTGGCCTGCTTGAGGTTGCATCCTGTAATCACTGTTGCCAGTATGCTTGCTCATGGGTGGGTAAGGAGTACACCAGAAGTCACCAGTCGTGCTCCTGGACATCACCTACTCTGCATACTTTCCATGTGTACCGGATTCAACCACAAGTGATTCATTCATTCATATTTTAAACTTGTTTATTCCAGTTAAGGGGCGGGGGTGTGTGCTGGAGCCTCGCCCAGCATTCATTGGGCGTGAGGTGGGGTACACCCAATCTATAGCAGGGTCAACACATATCAACACATTCACACTCACACCTACGGTCAATTTAATGTTTCCAGTACATTTAACCTAACCTGCATGTCTTTGGAAGTGGGAGGAAACAGGAGCACCCAGAGGGAACCCGCACATGGGGAGAACATGTAAACTCCACACAGAAAAGACCAGGTCGGAAGCAAACATGGGACCTTGTTATGGTTGACCAAGGAACTGACTGATTGGACCCAAAATGCAGAAAGCAATGATGGGTTAAGCAGGAATTGACAAGAAAAAGATGAACGTACAAGGGAACAGATAAATGTGAGTGAAGGATGACAGCCAGAAGGAGGCGGTGAGGAACCAAAGCACTGGAGGACTAGGACATGAGGGGGTGGAGTACAGCCAGCTGCAGCCTGGAAGAAACCAGATGACCAAAATTAGACAGAGAAATGGTGGAGACACAAAAATCCACAAAGGAGCATTCATGATAATCCTCTGCAGGTAGCATCCAGAGGAGATGAAAAATTCAGTCTGTAAAAACATCCATTAAATACAACATGGGTTTTAGAGGAACAAACAAAAGGTGTGCTTATTATCTGCAATTCCAAGACAATGGCTAAACCAGGAAATATAGTCTTTAAACAGAAAACACAAAAAGTTCAAAATGATATAAGGAGATCAAAGTTTCTCAAGAATACATTGAGCCTAAGAAGACCAAAACATTACCACTTGAAGTGATGGAAGATTCTGGTGGCAAAGGTCTGTCCAACTCTGTCTTAAGTGCAAACCTAGCAAATGAGCCCTAGGTGTGTTGCTTCAGCAGCTGAGTGACATCAGGCATTCCAGACAGGAAATAGGGAAAAGCTGGAAAGGAACACAACAGACCAGACTGCCGCCCAGACCACAACAGTGCTCCCCTCTCAAGGAGAGCCCCCAGGAGACCCACCAGGCTTCTCCGGGTGAGCCCAGTGGAAGTCCCAGACAAGAGCAGGGTCCAAAATGAGGGACTGGAAGACCCAGGTGTGCTCCTCAGGCTCATAACCCTCCCAGTCTATCAGATCCTGTAGCCCCGACCCCATTGACAGACATCAAGGAGGCACCACACAGTGAAGGCTGGATGGCCATCTACTAACCGGGCGGTGGGTGGGGGATCAGCTGGAGGGCACAAAGAGCTAGACAAGACAAGACATAAACAAGACACATGGAAATCAGGGTGGATGCATAGTGCCCCAGCCAGATGAAACTTCACATCAACAGGGTTCACAATCAGATCCACCACAAATGGGGCCAAAAACCAGGGAGCTAGTTTGTGTGCTTTCTCCTTCAGTGGAATATTCTTTGACGACAGCCAGACCCCCTGCCCGGGATGATATTCAATGGCCGGGGTGTGATGTCAGTCTGCATGGTGTCGTGCGCAGCCCCTGGAAGTCAGCAAAGCAGAATGGGTATTGACAAAAATGCACCTGGAACAAGGGACGCCCAACTCCTCCTCCTGGGCTGGGAACAGCAGTGGCTGGTAGCCTTGTAAATACTCAAAGGGAGTGACGCCGGTTGCTGCACTCACCTGGGAATTGTGAGCATATTCTACCCAGGAAAGATGGTTACTCCACAAGACCGGATAATTGGCCATGACACACCGCAGAGTGAACTGCAGCTCTTGGTTGTGCCATTCTGCCTGTCCATTAAACCAGGCAATTAGCTGACCATGGCCCCAGGGCGTTACAAAAGGCCTTCCAAATATGGGATGTAAATTGAGCTCCCTGGTCAGACACTATGTGCAATGGCACACCATGCAAATGGAAAACATGGTGGAACATGAGGTTTTTGGTATCCAGTGCCATTGGCAGTTTCTTGAGGGGGACAAAGTGTGCTCCCTTAGAAAAATGGTTAGCCACCGTTAGTGTTGTGGCCATTAGACACAGGGAGTGCAGTCACAAAGTCTATATAAATATCAGACCACGGATGATGAGGCATGGGGAGAGGATGGGGGAAGCCTCTGGAATGCTGATGCGAGTCTTTGATCCTGGCACAAATAAAGCAGGCAAGATCATATGGCCTGCAATCTGCAGCCAATGAAGCCACCAGACATGCTTCTGGCCTTTAGCAATTGGCTGATGAATACCTAGGTGACAAGAAAATTTTGAGGTGTGAGAGAACTTAAGAAATGAGGAAACAACAGACAGGTGAACAAATAACTGGCCTGGCAGACCCCCACCCAGATCACGACAAGTCTTCTGTGCCTCCTTGATATGATTATCAATGTCCCAAGTGAGGTGTCCCAAAACAACAGAAGGAGGGAGAATGGCGTCAGAGCAAGTTTGTTCGTTACCCACAGTGAATTGTCTGGAAAACATTCAGCTGGTCGAACAAACTCAAACTAAACAGCAAAACAAAATACGGACATATTGAGGTTTCAGTGGCATTCATTCAAATTTTTCAACAGTTTAAAAATCCTGATGAAGTGCCAGCTGCAGGAACGAAGCTGCGTGAAGGTTAAACAATGCCAACAAAAGGCAACGAAGTCCAGATTTCTTGTTTCGTTTTGGCTTTGATGCCCTTCGTTAAGTGCCGTGTGACCGGGCCTTTAGGAAAAACTTACTCCGTTTTTTTTTTTGTTTATAGGAAGAAACCTTACGCAGACCAGACTCAGTAGGGTGACAATTTGCTTTGGCAAAATTAACAAAACCTAAACAATGAAATGAAACAAAAGCTCAACAAGTGACTGTCAAAAATGCAGAGACAGAAATGTTGCAGCTAGCCACTGAATCCAGTTATCACAATGACCAGTGGATCAAAAGACAACCAAGAGGTGAAGAGTCGAGTCCCAGTAAATTGGACAACAACTGGTGAGTCAGTGCTCACTCTGTCACTGTGTTTTTGGGATTTATTTTAACCACATGGTAATTAAATTTAGGTGGTTAGGTGGTTCGGACTTCATAGAGAGGCGTGTTCAGGTGTCTATCATCACACGTAGAGTTATGCACACTCCACCTCTTTAAGCATTAATGAATTCTGACTTTCTGATTGGCTGAGAAATGTACATAATGGCAGAAGTATGCTACGAAAAAAAAATCTCACGGGCCGGGAGAGTTACCATTTATTGATCAGCCAACACTCAATGGCTATTCCACCCCTGCATGTACAGCACTGTGAGGTAACCCTGTCTGAACTTATATGTTCCTTGCAAAGGAATTCATTCCTTTTCGGGAGTAATTATCAAGAATCATGTAAATTCAGATACCTTGTTCCATGGTAAATAATAAGTTTGAGCTTTAGTCACCACAAGGGTGGAGGCAGGTTAAGATCAACAGCCACTGGTCAAACATTCACCCAGCTATAGACCATGTGAGGCAGGTGACTGTGGTAATATCATTATCCCTGAGTTGAGCACAACTCTTGCATTATTTCTTGCAGTGTTGGGTCATTAACAGGTGCACTGTAGTTGAATGTGATAACAGTGGAAGATTGCATTCTAAAAATGTTCCAGAATGTTACATTGGCTGAACAGAGTGTCACATTGTTGAGTCATAACAAAATATATAACCAGTTTTGACAGCTTGTGTTGGAACGTTCTAAAAGTGCACTGTGTAAGTCAAAATCAAATCTTTTTTCCCATAACCAAAAGGCCATATTTCCACAGAATTTAATTGAAATCTGTTAATAACTTGGTGAGCTCTCTTGCTGAAAAACAGACTGTGTGACAACATAAGGCAGACTAATTAAAATATGAATTCTTCCATCTTTGCCTAAGTCAATGCATACCAACAGGTTTCTTCTTTTATACCCCGTCACACTAACGCACGAATGAGCCCGAATGCCTTACGAATGATGATTCAAACGACAGTTGTGCAAATTTGAGCTACACTCGAGCGCCTCGTACAGCATTTCTACAGCAGTCGGCATATTCGTGTGGCCAGAGCACATCCATTCTCCATTTGTGTTGCACTTGTGTTAGAAAACATTTGAACGGCAGTCGAGTTGCAGTCGTACTGCATTCCAACCGCCGTATGAATACAGTACGACATACGTATGGTAATTCGTACTCAATTTGTTTGCTTTTATTAAATTCCACGCATCTTAAACATAGCAAGTAGCAACACAGATTATCTGGAATTTTGTTTTGGCAGGTTTTCAAGGTCTCTACTGCCATCTACTGGCCAGTAGTGTTCATGGCAGTGCTCAGACTCAAGAGGGGCAGACACTGTACCACAGAACCGTACGGTGTAAAAGTTCAGAGCGCCCGATTTATGTTCTCACACACATTGTACGTTCAAAAACCACACGTCGGACTCGTGTTTCCAGAAGCAAAATGTAAACAGATGCTTTTTTTCAAACTTAATTTACAAAAACTCTCAATGGGAGACATCAAAGTTGAAAAAAAAAAACATTACAAGACAACTCTGCGGTGGTGATTTTCATCTGACCATATGATCGGCGATCAGGAGGTGGTCGTCGTGAGATGTTAAACGCCGCTCGTTACTCTATGTATACTAAATGATGCAGGACACGCGATTAACCTGAAACTCGGTGCGATCTAAAAAATTCTCACACGAATGAAAAATCAGCTGAAAAGGGCCAAAACTCGCACTGGCACCAGTAGTTGGCAGTGTTCTATTTGACACCGGTTATATCAGACGGTTATCTAATTACTACTTGGCTTTGTTTGTTGTTTTTTTTAAATGGCAGTTTTGTTTTGTTTTTACAAATAAAAGTGGCATATTTTCAAAAGCACATTTATCTGTAAACACCAACACAAGGCACAACTCACATTAACGTGTTGGTTTACATAGAATTAATCAACCAATCAGTGTAGCAGAGGCACATTTTACCCAGAATGCCATCTGTCTGTGTTTGTTACAAAACTTCAGAATTAGTGCATTATTCAACATTAAAAGATATATGTTATATCTTAACTTTGCACAAATGACAGAATTGACATTAATGGAGTTATTCTATCAGTATTCATTTTATTTATACACCAAACCATAAGTCAGCAGGGCTTTATTTTCCAAGACCTCGACCTGATGGCAGCGCGGTGATTGGGTAGAGTTGAGCTTTCTGGCTTCTCTCAGTGGTGTCTGTGCTGGAAGCCATGTGGTAAACTGGAGCTTCCAGCAGGGGGTAGGATGCAGAAAGACAAAAGTGCTGACTCATTGTTTGGGTCTGTTGTCGCTTTTGATGCTTCCAAAAGCAATTGCGGGGTTAAAACAGCTTGTTAGTAGTTGCAATTATACCAGAGACAATACTGGAATTTATCGGTTATCTGTAACTTCTGATACATTTTTGGGTGGTTTATCATTTTGTTGTTATCGAAGATAACTTTTCAGTTATCTAATTATCTGTTATCAAAGTTAATTTTTTGGTTATCTGTGCCCACCACTACAGAAAAGTCTGCATCACATTTACAGCACGAAGTCAGTAAAAGAAGAAAATGTACAGCTTACCTTAGATTTGGAGGTGATGATTGTAGAAAGAAAAACTTGTTGAGGGTCAAATTAATCCAGAATAACGCATAATCCAGAGACAGAGAACTTTAAAACAGTCACGCACATCATTACATGACACGGAGTTACAGAGATGCAGCTGCATAAATCAGGCATTAAATTAATTAAATAAATAATCATAAATTGTAAAGTTATGTAAATTTGATTGCTTAACTATTTTCATATTTATTTTGATAGCACCTGTACCTGGATGTGTTGCTGTATGTGGTTAAATGGTTTTAAAAAAATGTTGAAAACATAAAAGGTCCATTCAGTAGTACAGCACAGTTAGACCCAAAATGGCACCATGTTCTGGTTTGACACCACTCTCTCAATCAAGACACTCTAGTTCCAGCTGGTTTTTATTTTATTTTTTCTCCACAGCGGCTGCACGATGTGGTCCCACATGCTCCAGCTGTTCACATTGTGTGCGATGGTTTTGTGCATGCTTGTGTGTGTGCAGCGGGATCATTCACGCCTGCCCGACCGTGTATCCCCTTTGATTCACCATGGGGCAGGGCACCGCGCAGCTTCTCATGATGTTACAGCTATGACTGTTTACCTGCCTGTGTAAAACATATATGAATACTGTGACATTTAAATAGCAAAAAAATTCTGCACTTGACTTTTGGCCCGGTTTTCGTTGGTCTGTGGTTCAATCGCCCTCTGCTGGCTCCCAACAGCAATGCTCCAGCACTCCGCCTGACTTCACCTGACTTTAATTAAGATCAATGCACCCATGAGCACATAGATGAGCAGACGTATACTTAAGGAATAATCCTGTTGTGTCTGATGATTTGCTTACGTTAATGCTGGAATTTACGGTCGCAAATTGAGCTTTGCCGGTGACGCATTAGCAGAGCCAATAAAAAGGAGTTTTAAAATGGATATTTGCAACCGTAATCCAGCGTTAATGTCCATAAATCATCAGCCACAACAGCGTTATTCCATTGTTTGCATGGTTTATTTTTCTGGAAGTAATTCAGTTGGCGAAGCTTAATGTAGCAACAGCGTCTTCATGCCAAACTGGAAATTCTGTGAGCAGATCCACAGAGTTCTCCATCTCGTCAACTACACTGAGTAATTCCGTACCAGAATCCACATCAATACTTTCGTATGGTATCTTAAATCCACGCATTTTGGCATTGTCGTTGCTCCGCCAGTTTCTCTCGCTCTCAGCTGACAGCGTCATTATTGGCATCTGCACAGCAATGCGGTCAGGGCGCGAAGTTATACAGCAAATGTGAAACGGTCGAATATTTTGCCACCATCTACTCGCTATTTTATGGTCTGAAATCTCACATGATTAGCCAATCACATTTGCAGAACAAATGTAATTGGATTAGAATTGCTACTTAACGTGTCTGTTGCATCAGTTGTTTATAAAATAGCGATGACACTTGTGCTGCTTGTAAGCTCAGGCCCACTGTAACCAGTATCTTCAGTAATGATGCTTTTATTTAAATAAGAGCATGCACAGGCTTAATGGGGCTCTGAAATTTTGAGTTCTGACAGATACAGGCGAGGATCATTAAACCTCCTTTTCTGGGCTATGTAAAATGACCATAAAATAAATTAAAAACAGACAGAACTGTCAAGTTACTTGTGAAGCCTTGTTGCTAATTGCAGGGTCCTGATGGCTACTCGCACCACTGTTGCATGTTAACAAATGAAGACCTAATTTCTTGCAGCATTTCACATGAAATCAGGAGAGGATTTGAAACCACATCTGACTACAGTATTTCAAGCAGAAGTGTGCTTATGTAGGAACATTTTACTTCATGAACAGTGATGCATTCTGGGATGTGTACATCACATACATGCTGAGCCACCATTTAATAAATGTCAGGGCGGCATTGCTGATTACAGCTCATGTGAGAAAAAACCTAAGTCTTGTCAGCATTCTGCTGGACCAGTGTGCATAAGAAATACATACTCCAGTGCACATTTAATCTTTATTTTGTCATCTCATTTGCGGTTTCCAGCAATGACCCTCTGCAGCATGTGCTATAATGCCATAACCATGAGTGGTGCTGTGGCTCTTCTCCTGAGGTGAATAATTTAGGAGCATTCAATTTAGTTTATTTAAACAGGACCAAATCACAACACAAGTTGGCCCTAGCTGGCATGCACAAGCAAGGTTTACTCCATACCCAGCCCATGAACAAACATGTTGGAAAACAACAGTAAGGAAAAATTTCCACACGTATTTTTTTTTTTTTTTTTTTTGGTTATAGGAAGCAACCTCAAACAGATCAGACTCAGTGTATTGGAGCAGATAAGTATGACTTTTGGACCAAATTGTTCACTTGGTGATACAAGCATCAGATTTGGCATGAATGCTCTTCATAAATCAGTGTTTGAGAAAAAAGTGCTGGCCTGCTGAAAATCCAATATGGCAGCAAGGTAGGGATCAAGAAGAATTACACGTCACATGCCATAGAATCCAATGTACGTCGACAATGTTTGACATTTACTTTGCAAACGAAGCATGCAGTCAAAACTATTCAATTTATTGATCTATTAGTTCAACCAATAATTTGCACGACTTTTTACCAAAATTGAAAATAACTTTTGATTGCTGTACAAACTGAAATTGACCTTTGTCACCATTCTTAGTGTTTTTACCCCATAACTCCATAACATTCAGTCATAGATAGTCCAAACTATACCTTTTCAGAATCTTTGTGATCAGACAGATAATGTGGTATAGCTTTCAATATGAATGGAGAATTTTTAAATTTTGACCCCTGTGTAATTCTTCATTGACCCCTACCTACCTGGCCGCCTTATTGTTGTGTGGGCCGCTGAAGAGGAGGTACTGCTGGCCCACCACCACCAGAGGGCGCCCTGCCTGGAGTGCGGGCTCCAGGCACCAGAGGGCGCCGCCGCCGTACGAGAGCAGTCAGGGTGACAGCTGTCACCCATTACTGGACACAGCTGACTCCACTCAGCCCGGGGGTATATCATCAGGACGGCGTCTCCACCTCAGTGCCGAGATATCGCCTTAAGACTGAGGTAACGTTCTCTGCATTCATATACTGAATAACCAGCTAAAACTTGTTAAACCTTTTCAGGACTGCTGACTACTGATAGCTAAATTGCTTGGATAAGTACTCACCTTCCTGCTATATATTGACAAGAGGTGGAGGCGGCTCTTCCCCTCTCCGTTACTGGGTGCTGTCGCATCCACACCTGTGTGTTGTTGCTCTCTCCCGCCAGCAGTACCGGATCCGACGAGCGGAGGCAGTGGCCACCTGGGAATTCGGGACTTGGCGGTTCCAGTATTTCCAGGGTTCGGTGGCAGAGGAGATCTGGGTGGTTCCGGTTCGACTGAGACGGACGTCTCCTACCTTCGAGCCTGCCCACACGACACCAGTGGATTCGACCCCAAATTGTTAATTGTTGTATTCGTTGTGCTCGTTTCACAACAGTAAAACTTGTTATTCACCTTTCTCCATTGTCCGTTCATTACGCCCCCTGTTGTGGGTCCGTGTACCTACACTTTCACAACACTTATTGGATTTTCAAGTGGCCAGCTTTTTTTCTCAAACACTGATTTGTGAAGAACATTCATGCCAAATCTGATGTTTGTATCACCAAGTGAAGGATTGTTTCAGTTATCTGCTGCACTAGTGGGGTGACAGCTGCTTAGGCCAAACAAAACAAAACACTTAACTGACAGAATGTGTAGTCAGGGTGCAGAAAAGGGGAGAATAAGGAGAAGGATTCTAGGGACACATGATTGACAGGGGCCCAGAGAGGACCCTAATACAATTATAATACTGACAAAATAATATGGGGGGGGGGGGGGTAAGTTTTCTTTTCATCTGGCCCAAAATCCCTGGTGGCACCCCTGCATGTAGTGACAGAAACTCTGCCACTCAGCCACCATATATCTTCCAGTGTGCACAGTGTGAGATGGCCTGAAATGACAACCAAGACCAGCGTGCCAGCAAATCAAATTACACTAGTCAATCAGTGACTGCACTGATGCCAGATCAGTCATTGAAATGAGGACAGTTTCCCAGTCCCAGTCCCATCCAATATGATAATCCATTTCCACATGCAAGTTATGGTGTTCGAATGTTCTAATGCAGACTCCACACATCTCTGAGCATAAGAGTTACATACACATGTGATGAAACACCCCTATCACACTCAAACAAACACCATGAAGACTGCACTGTATTTACAAAAAATTCTCTTGAATGCAGCAGGGACATGGTAAAAGCAACCTTGCTATTTCCCTGCCAATTCCCATGACTTTCTTACCACACACATGATCACATGCACACCACATCCAATGCAGTGTTACTATGGCCTTAGTTTGACCAATGAGATAGTACCAAGTTCTCACCTCATAAATAAATACAGTGAGGAAAATAAGTATTTGGACACCCTGCGGTTTTGCAAATTCTCCCACTTAGAAATCATGGACGGGTCTGAAATTTTCATCTTAGGTGCATGTCCACTGTGAGAAACATAATCTAAAACAAAAATTTGGAAATCACAATGTATGATTTTTTTAGTAATTTATTTGTATGTTACTGCCGCAAATAATATTTGAACACCTGTGAAAATCAAAGACTACATTTACATGCCGTTAATATTCGGGTTAAGGTCAATATTCCGGTTTCTGAATCATTAGGAATAACCCATTTACATGCTTAAGTAGACAGAGTTACTCCTGTATACATGGTCACTGGTATCATTTGGAATATCCCCATCTAAACAGCGACGCACGTCTTCCACCGGTGCTTGATTTGGTCTGGCATTTGTGCAAATCCTACTTCGTGTAATCCTGCTTCATGTAAAACCCTTTACTACACACTTTTCTCAAACAGGCATTAACATTTTTCTCACTTTTCTCTCCTGCGGGCTGCCTCCGCATCAGAGCAGCAAGCGCAGTCTCTGGACCTGTTGCCACATTTGGCGCAGGTCCACACAGCGGGGGGGGAGTGGCCTGCTGCGGCGTTTACTGAGCCCGCAGACACAGTAAGCACATCGGAGGCAGTGAGAGCAATCGCGGTGCAATTACAGAGGTCAAACGCTTCCTGTAGTTTTTCACCAGGTTTGCACACAATGCAGCAAGGATTTTGGTAAACTCCTCCATACAGATCTTCTCTAGATCTTTCAGGTTTGGAGTTTCAGCTCCCTCCAAAGATATTCTATTGAGTTCAGGTCTGGAGACTGGCCAGGCCACTCCAGGCCCTTGAAATGCTTCTTACGGAGCCCCTCCTTACTTGCCCTGGCTGTGTGTTTGGCATCATTGTCATGCTGGAAGACCCAGCCATGACCCATCTTCAATGCTCTTACTGAGGGAAGGAGGTTGTTTGCCAAAATCTCGCAATACATGACCCCATCCATCCTCCCTTCAATATTGTGGGGTAAGGATGATTCTGAGAAAGCTCAGAACTACACAGGAGGACCTGGTCAATGACCTGAAGAGAGCTGGGACCACAGTCACAAAGATTACATTAGTAACACATGATGCTGTCATGGTTTAAAATCCTGCAGGGAAGCAAGGTCCCCCTGCTCAAGCCAGCACATGTCCAGGACCATTTGAAGTTCACCAGTGACCATCTGGATGATCCAGAGGAGGCATGGGAGAAGGTCATGTGGTCAGATGAGACCAAAATAGAGCTTTTTGGAATCAACTCCACTTACCATGTTTAGAGGATGAGAACAACCCCAAGAAAACCCTCCCAACCGTGAAGCATGGGGGTGGAAACATCATACTCTGGGGGTGCTCTTCTACAAAGGAGACAGGACGACTGCACCGTATTGAAGGGAGGATGGTTGGGGTCATGTATCTTTGGAGGGAGCTGAAACCCCAAAACTGAAAAATTTGGAGAAGATCTGTGTGGTGGAATGGACCAAAATCCCTGCTGCAGTGTGTAAAAACCTGGTGAGAAACTACAGGAAATGTTTGACCTCTGT
Organism: Thalassophryne amazonica; assembly: GCF_902500255.1. Taxonomy (NCBI): domain Eukaryota; kingdom Metazoa; phylum Chordata; class Actinopteri; order Batrachoidiformes; family Batrachoididae; genus Thalassophryne; species Thalassophryne amazonica. Next base: position 86,376,571 of record NC_047109.1, read on the forward strand.
AATTGCAAACAAAGGCTACTCTACCAAATATTAACATTGATTTTCACAGGTGTTCAAATACTTATTTGCAGCAGTAACATACAAATAAATTATTTAAAAAAATCATGCATTGTGATTTCCGGATTTTTTTTTTTTTTTTTTTAGATTCTCTCTCACAGTGGACATGCACCTAAGATGAAAATTTCAGACCCCTCCATGATTTCTAAGTGGGAGAATTTGCAAAATCGCAGGATGTTCAAATACTTATTTTCCTCACTGTATTTATTTATGAGGTGAGAACTTGGTACTATCTCATTGGTCAAACTATATACTATACTGTATAATCACTTTAGTAGGCTTACAGACTACCTCCCTCTACACACCTACCTATGCTTTTGTCTCTTGCAGTTGAGACATTTTACGATATCTTGAACTCTTGCCATGTTTGATATTGTCAGAAACTTTAAAGACAGTCTATACTTCCATCTTGTGGATATTTTTCATATTGGCAATGCCAGCTTCAGGACATCTGGATGTTTGCTGGGCACGGACAGTTACACTATTTGAAACATACTCTGGAGCATAAATGAGCCTTCAGCATTCCAGTTTGCAGATCTTTCCAGTGATCACACAGCAAGCAGAGTGATATGAGAACATCATGAAGAACAGCTTGCACCCATAGCAAGTGCAATGCATATCATCTCATGATGCATCTACCAACACAAAACAGCCTGCAAGATAAATGAGGTCTGCTGGAGGTGACAGTTTAGATTGTAGCGCATTAGTATAAAAAAGGTAGGAAAACATGGAGAAAGTTGATATGTAATGAGAGACAAAAACAGAAGGATAATGGAGAGTCAGGACACACAAATTGTGATGGAAAGAGAGATATACTTTGGAAAGCAGAAATTGTGCCTCGGCAGAACAAAGGCGCTTGTTAAACTGGAGTTTCCCACAAGTATTCCCAGATATATTCTATAAATATTCCATTAGCAGCTTTCCAGACAGACACTGCTCCGGATATTCATTATGAAACACTTAGACTAGGTTGAAGGAGAATCAGAAACAGTTTGGAGAAAAGTCTAACCTATTTCTCTCGATGATTGTCTTCGATAAAATATCTGAAATAAATTTGAATTTAATGTTTGCATATACATCTCACGTATGTGCGTGAGGTTATTCTCCATGTCATATTACCGCCGTCTCGCCAGCAGGCCGGTTCGCCGTACAGAAAGATCTCCTAAGTCAGAGAGACTCCTCCTCTGGCTCTGCTCTGATAGGATGAGCACTGATGTTGCATTTGAAGTTAAAAATCTTATCTGGTGACCCAAGCATTAGAAATCAGAGGCAGGGAGGAACTGCATGAAACTCCATCTGTACAGATTTTCCTCTTTGGTCGGACGCACATCGCTGCTGAAATGTATGGCCTTTGCTTGTGTCAGAATTCAGTCTTTTCAACAACAGAGCGGGCTGTGATGCTTTGAAAGCATCTCCACAGAAACAGAGCTCAGATAGTTTTCCTAGCAAGCTTTCATACTACCCCCCCACTCCCTTCCTCACCCCCACCCCCTAACACCCTGTGTCACTTTTTGTATCATCTTAGACGGGTGAAGCTGAACAAAGCAGGGATTTTTTTTTTTTTTTTTTTGGAACGCCACTGTGCAAGTAGAGATTAAAATCTCTGATGTACACGTGTCGTTCTGTGAAATCATATCTGTGACAAACAGCTGCGGTCTGCAAATAAGCGCTCACGAACGCAGCACAACTGCAGGGAAACCGACAGCCCCATTACGAGGCTGGAATAGGCCGAAAGAATTTTTCTCCTCGTCTCCTCTGCCATACCTCCACTCAAGTGAAATCGCTGACAGCGTAGGAAAAAAACTGACACACAAGCCTAATTCTATAAGGATGCTCATCAGAGGTGCTGTTTCCCACCACGTTATTTCACAGCAGGAACACGAAGTGGCTCAGATGGCATGAAGTCTGTAAAAATTTAATGAGCAGCGTGGCAGATTAATGGAGATTTTCTATGAATGTACATTTTTGTACCATCTCCATAGTTAACAAAGTGGGGGGGGGGGGGGATCTGCTGACAAGGAAGGATGCCATTTGCTCTCATTCTTCTTCAAACTTCCTTCTGGGATGCAACATCCAAATGAGGCGGCTCAGCTTGACACATGATCGGTGAGAAATAATTAGCAGCCAGTGGGTTCATGAGAGCAGCAGTGTTGTAGCCAAGTCTAACTGAGGCACTGTCTGCTACGTGAGCTCAAATTAAAGTAGCGGCCCGGGGGCCACATCTGGCCCACAGGACAGTTTCATAAGACACCCCCATGTATGTGTGTGTGTGCGCGCACAAGCGTGTGTGTGCAACGCAGTCTCACAGATTCATGAAACAGCTCATTATAGGAAACATCTTTACTTTAGTGCTAATTAAGACATATGTAATTACGCCTGCCAAGGACATAATAAAATCATCTCCATTTATTTATTTGTCTGCCTGTTAGCAGGATTACGTCAAAACTACTGCATGGATTTTGACTAAATTTTCACCACAGATCGATATTAGGGCATGGAAGCCTCCACTGAATTTTTGGAAGTGATCCAGATTAGCGGACATCAGAAATCTCCGATTGCTCTTGTTTTCATTGCCATGTTATTCAAATCTTAAATGGATTTTGTAAACACCTATTTGATGTACACTTCCCAGCCATTTTATTAGGTACACCTGTTCAATTGCTTGTTAACACAAATAGCTAATCAGCCAATCACAAGGCAGCAACTCAGTATATTTAGGCATCTGGATGAGGTGAAGACGACTTATGCCCTGGTCAGACCGAATAATGAACAATCAATAATGAGCCACGTAGCATGAATTTTTTGTGCGAGTCAAGTTATTCAAGAAATGTGGGAGAATAGTGGCTCTTAGAGGCAGATTATTCAGCTAATGAGGCTGATCTATATCATATCAAGACGTCAGCACATCACCCCAGTTCTTTTTAATTTGCACTGGCTTCCAGTCTCTTTTAGGGTTGATTTTAAAATTTTGATGTTTGTCCTTAAAGCCCTTAATGGCCTGGCCCCTCCTTATTTGACTGAGCGTTTGCATCCTCGTGTCTCAAACAGGTCTTTGAGGTCTGTAAATCAGCTTTTACTGGAGGTGCCCAGGTCCAGGTCTAAACGATGGGGTGATCGGGCCTTCTCTGTTGCTGGGCCCAACTTTGGAATAAATTGCCCCCTGAAATGAGAATCATCTCTGACTTGGAGCTTTTAAGTTCAGGCTCAAGACGTATTTGTTCAGGCTGGCTTTTAACACTCAGTAGCATGATGGCGCTTTATTTTATGTTATTAAATGTTTTTATGCATATTTTATTTAATTGTTTTTGTAATGGTTTTACTGCTGGATATTTGTTTTTACCATGTTTTGTTTTTAAATTTTGTTGTAAAGCACTTTGGTCACTTTGAGTGTTGTAAAGGGCTCTAGAAATAAACTTGATTGATTGATTGATTGATCTCTGAGTGAGCGTAGTGCTAATTTTGTGAAGTTCAAAATTTAGCAAAAGTAGCATGGGGTGAATTGTGTACGAGGTACTATGAGGACAAATGAGGATGTTAGAGGCATGTTAGTGATGAATACGAGGCTGTTAGAAGCCCATTATCTAAGTACCTGGCGGCTATGAGGACAGGACAGGCTGCCTGCAACAGAGCAGGTCCCACTCTGAGAAAGCCCTTGTAGGCTTTTACAACATCTATTTTCTGCAATTCCTTCAGAAGAACATCATATATGTGGCCTATTATTCAAATAATCACTGAAATTTTTGACAAATCCATACATGGCTCATTATTCAAGGCTTTATTATTCGGTGTGACCAGGGCGGCTTTATTATTCGGTGTGACCAGGGCTTTACTGAAGTTCTAAACAAGTATCAGAATGGGGAAGAAAGGACATTTAAGTGACTTTGAACATTCCATGGTGGTTGGTGCAAGATGGGCTGGCCTGAATATTTCAGAAACTGCTGATCTACTGGAATTTTCATGAGTAGTAGCTGTGTGGACAAAAATGCCTTGTTAATGTCAGAAGTCAGAGGAGAATGGGCAGACTGGTTGAAAGGCATGACTGTATGATGCTATCATGTCAATATGGACCAATGTCTCCAAGGACTGTTTTCAACACCTCACTGAATCTATGCCATGAAGAATTAAGGCAGTTCTGAAGACAAAAGGGGATAAACCCGGTACTAGCAAGGTGCCTGTAATAAAGTGGCCAGTGAGTCTATGTCCTTGAAATGTGGCACACAGCAGTACTCAAGTACTGGGCCATAGATTCTTAATTCTCATCACAATCCAATTTTTGCCCTATGTGACATACAGTTGTCTCCTTCTCTCCTGTTTCACACAATTCCTTTAATTTGGTGCAGAACTTTACTTCAGCGACAGCCTACATAAAAATCATCATGATCTTATGAGAATTCTGTAAGTTATTCAAGTTCATATTATCCTGCCTTTTCCCAACTGAGTGTATTTCACAGGTTCAGCTCAAAGTCAATCAGTCCCATTATTTCTCATACTATCGCTTATTCAGAAATCTGTCAACAAAACCGACAAACCTCCATTTATTTTCTAAACCCGGTGATTCAAGTTTGTTTCAAATTTTGCACATTTTTCGATTCACCCAAACAGCTTTATTTTCAAATAACTAGTTAATAGTACCTGCGTAAATGAAGGCAGGAATAGCAATTGAAATCTGACATTTCACCCTGTTCTGAAACACAAGGTTCGGTCAGATCGGCACACAGAAATGATCACACAGACTGCATTTTGCTAGAATAAAAAGGCATATATTTATTCCCCACAAAAGCAGTTACATCAAACACAAGTGGTTGCAGCGCATTTTTCTCTTACTGTGACGCCTTTAAGGTGGAGAGCCAACACCTTCAGCAGAGTGCGCCTGTCAACCGGCTGGGCGTTCGTACGTTAACCCGCAGCAGACTCTGTTGAAGCATGGTTCTACTCCCTTTTTTCTAGTGTGTCCGCGAAGGGAGGGTGAGTGGCCAACTCAACCTCCCTGGTGCACATAATTTCTTTAATCAACAGGCATCTGAAAGTTATTTCAAAGATATAATAAAAGCAGTTCTTCACTCCCAGTTCAGAATGATCCCAGCATGCTTCACTCCCAGTCGTTAGTGGCTACAAAAAACAAAGTCGTGCTATCAGTGTAATAATAACAAGTACATCCAGCTCTTCGCTCCCAGTTCAGACTGACCCCAGAGTGCTAAAACAAAATTAAATAACAAATACATTCTCAGGGTTACTTTAAGACAGGTGCAAAACAGCACAATAACATTTTTATTATACACACCCCAATGACTTTGCCTTTCACCCAAATGATTGACATCAACCTGATGCTGGCAGAGCATTTCTTGAATGCCAAGTTTGGTGCAAATTCGAATAAAAAACTTAAATTTTGCTTTTTGACTCCAGTGACCTTGACCCCAATGACTGGTCTTTGGGAAATTTAATTTGCCTGAGAAAATCCAGAATCTACTTACATATGTGTGCCATGCTTGGTTGACAGCAGAGCAAAAAATTAAACTTTGACCTTAGACATCAGTGTCCTTGACCTTTCCCCACACAAACAATTTAAGGGCAATTCTGGGGTCAACACTCATCCACATATCAAGCTTGGTGGAGATCAAGCCAAAGATCTGGGAGGAGTTGGGGAACAAACAGACAAACAAACATTCGTGAAATTCTAGTATGATTTTCCCATCAAGCTTTAAAAATGAGGGAATAAAAATTTATGGTACGTTTGAGAACAATCTCATTATGTGTGTTTATACTTTGTCACCTGGTTTGTTAACAGGATTATTCAAGATCTAATTCACACATTTTAACAAAATGTGATGAAAATATTGCAACAACTAACAACAAGAAAAAACAAATGAAAAAAACCCTCCCTGTATAAGTTCCATCTAAGAAAGGCGAAAAGTCTGAGTGTGACTGTAGCTTTTATGCTTGCAGAAATAAAATCACACACAGTATCAAGAAACAAGATGCAAACCCTTGAACATGCCTTAATTTTGTAATTTCATCAAATTCACCAAAAACTGCATATTTAGGTCTGCTCCTTTTTCTGCCCCTGACCGAGGCAGCGTCTCTTCATCTGGAGTTGGTCCCCGGGTGCCGGATTCTGGCTGCCCACTGCTTCTGGTGGTTGGATTGTGTCTAATTAGTAATTAGGATGGGTTTAATGCAGAGGATAAATGTCATTGTATGTATGAAATATGCGCAATGACAATAAAGGCTATATTATTATTATTATTTAAAAAAATCAGCCTTCTCTACAACATATAAAGCATTCTAAAATGATGCCCTTTAAATTCACAGTGAAACCTAATCTCTACAACGTGACATAAACTAAATAAAAATATAAAAGACAAAATGATGGGTTGCATAAGTAGCTGCACCCTTTAGTATAACAAAACACTTTTATAGCCAGTTTTCTTCAGACAAGTCAGGGGATGAATGCAAGCACATTTCTAAGTCACTGAAAATGATGGACTTCATTCACATCAAAGATTAAAAAATGCAAATGGTATGTTACTGTGTGGTAAATCTGTCTGGAGGAGGCAGTTCTCAATCACTAAACCACAAGCAGTGAATAATACAAAAACAGACTGACATAATGGGGAGTGCAAAACTAACAAGACACCTCAGCAGAGAGATCAAATGGGTGCTCTCTCTGCTGACAAGTAAAGATCAGTGGAAGAGAAACCTGGGATTAATCTCTAACGGCAGCTGAGCAAACACAGAGCAGAAACTTTACCACTGTGCTGATCATACATTGGAAGGAGAAACCTGTAAGTTGTACCGAAACTGAGCATGGAATGACAATAACAACAACAACTGTTATGTGTCGACGCGGGTTGAGGAGTGGACCTGCGTCAGATGGAACCCAGCGCTACAAATAACCAGAAAAGCGGTTCCAAAAACAATATATTTATTTCACCCGCTGTGCATAAAAAGTGTAACAACAAAAATAGCGTCCTTCTGGTGGAGTGACTGTTGGCACGCTCTCCAGCGCCCGCAAGGATCAAAGCCCGGCGCTCCTGGACCCACTACCACCGCCAAACACCCCCCAGGTGGACATGACAAACTGACTCTCTGTGAAGCAAAGACGAGGTGAGGTAAGTCAGCAGTTACAACAATATCTTTCAAAAGACACACGCTATCAGCAACACATTCAGGTCTGTATCTTTTTAACTTTATGCAAATAAGCAGCTTCTCACAACAGGTGGAGGATCACTTATCCGCACGCCACAGCAGTGAGAAGCAAGCTGCACAATTCTCATCACAATTCAAGTATACTGTGTAACAAAACACCAAGTTACTATCAACAATTAGTCAAACACTTAATCACCTTTGATGTGTGCTGACAGCATGTGTCCTCACCCTTCCCTGCTTCACGGGCTCGATGTGTCAAACCCAGGCGCGGTCCTCAGCGTCTCACAAACGAACATCACAAGGTCGAGTTCCCGGCAGTTCTGCTTGAATCACACATGCCTTAAATGCAGAACGCCATCCAATTATCTGCTTCAGCTGAAAGTCTTTAAGGTTGCATGTGAGCACCAGTCACAGGTGCTACACATGATGTTGATGAGGGTGAGGACTCTTCAGCCAGCACCTTCTCCACAGACAAATCAGTTTCCATGCCACCTGAAGAGCAAAGAAAAGAAAAGAACACCAAAACATCCAGCCACACCCCCGAACACACAACAGTACTCCCCCATCAACGGGAAGCCTCCCGGCGACCGAACAGACCAGGCCCGAGAACAGCACCTCCCTCCGGGGTCCACGTCAGGAAGCAGACAGCACCACGCTCCCAAGGTCCACCACAGACAGCAGGACAGGCACCGCAGCTGGAAGGCCGGCTGGAATCAACAAAAGCCCCAAAACATTCCCCAGTACAATCCAACACACAGAAAAAAAAAACATAAAACCCACCCAAAACCTCCCCAGGGGACCGTCCCATCAAACCCCGGGAAGAAAAGAAAAACTCCCAAACGCCAAAACCCAACACAGCCCCACAAATACAATACAAACATAAATGCATAAAAGAAAAATAACAAACAACCCCCCCAGAATGACCTGCAGAGCCTAACCCCCCCCAGAAGGCCTTCATCGCCAGTTCCAGGAGGAACAGCCAGAACCATAATCCCACAAAGGTCCCCAGGTGTACATGGAGCACAACGGCGCCCCCCAGGGGACCGTACCATCAACCCCAGGAGGTACCCTCCCCACAACCCCGGAACCCCAGACCCGGCCACACTTGGCTAGTTGGCCCCAAGCCAATTCCCCCCCAGAGGACCGTCCCATCAACCCTGGAGGTGGAACCCGGAAGGAAACAGAACAAAATCAAAACTCAACCCCCGGAGGACTACAAAAACAACCCCGGGGGGATATAAAACGACCGTAAACCCTGTTACCCTCCCCGGCACCCCGAAAGACCCCAGGTCCCTCCCTGAGCCCCTCAGCGGCTCCATTTTGGCGAACGGCTCAAAACAGTAAGCCGGGGAAGGGAACAGGAAAAACTAACCCAGCCCCAACCCCAAGGCGCAGCGGAGAACCGGAAATACGTCCGGTGCCCCAACTCGACCATACCCCAGCCTCTCGGGAGGGGTGGAACTACCAAAATGGCGAACGGCAACAGATCGGCCCACCCCTCCGACTGAGGTATGTCTCCGCTGCACCACACCCCGGCAACACCAATGACGAACGGTACAAAGGCTCACCGAGGCTGGAGTGGAACCGGGCCCTAACCAAACCAAGAAAAACGCCCCTAACACCCCCCCCCCCAGGTGCAGAGGTCTTCTGAGAACGCTCAGCATGACCAACCTGCACCACCCCACAACCCACAAGACAAACGGTCTTGGGGCAAGTGAGGTTGGGGTTAGGGATGTAGGGAAATAAAAAACAACAAAATAAAACGACCCAACAACCCAAACAGAAAATACCTAAAAACACATAAAAAACAACAATGACGTGAGCCCAGGCGGACTTCTAACCGCCTAACAGTCACTTCACCAGACAATTATAACCCCTATTTAAAGAAAACAAAACATTTACCCGTGCTAAATTTTTTTTTTTGTGTGTGTGTGTGATTTTGCCTGTCCCAGAACACCTGGAGGTACGTCACCATTATTTTTCTTGACACATATATGTCGGGGCAATACAGTAATCTCTGCTCGTCCGAGCTGCATGGGCTCGTCAACAGGAGGAGCCAGAGGTCCCGTTGGAGGAGCCTCAGTGGGGCGAAGAAGAGGCGGCCCAGATCTGTGTCGGGGAAAACCCCGAGACGAAAAAACCCGCTCTGAAGGCCGCCCTCTCTCGCGTCTACGCTCCTTCATCCAATCATCTAGACGAATCACCAACGATATTAGCTCATCTAAATCGTTTGGCTCGTCACGGACTACCGGCTCGTCTTTTAATGACTCATTTAACCCATCTACAAACATTCCTCGTAAAGCTGCGGCGCTCCAACCTGACTGAGCAGAAACCAGAGAACATTGCATCACCACACAAGATTCCGGATGACAAACAAACGGTTCACACGCCGAATCTCTGGGTGACGGAGTTATCTGCACTAGTATCGATGATACCGCAGCTGGAGCAGCAGGAAGCGGAACGGCTTGCACTGCAAGCTCCGTAACACGGGCGTCTGTTTGTTTAATTTGGTTTGCGAGATGCTGTAATTGCTCCCATATTTTCTCCAAGTGTTCTTGAACTTTTTCGGCAAAAGGAACCGCCTCTGCCACTGGGTCCATTATGGAATGGCTGGGAACTACTGTTATGTGTCGACGCGGGTTGAGGAGCGGACCTGCGTCAGACGGAACCCAGCGCTACAAATAACCAGAAAAGCAGTTCCAAAAACAATATATTTATTTCACCCGCTGTGCATAAAAAGTGTAACAACAAAAATAGCATCCTTCTGGTGGAGTGACTGTTGGCACTCTCTCCAGCGCCCGCAAGGATCAAAGCCCGGCGCTCCTGGACCCACTACCACCGCCAAACACCCCCCCAGGTGGACACGACAAACTGACTCTCTGTGAAGCAAAGAAGAGGTGAGGTAAGTCAGCAGTTACAACAATATCCTTCAAAAGACACACGCTATCAGCAACACATTCAGGTCTGTATCTTTTTTAACTTTATGCAAATAAGCAGCTTCTCACAACAGGTGGAGGATCACTTATCCGCACGCCACAGCAGTGAGAAGCAAGCTGCACAATTCTCATCACAATTCAAGTATACTGTGTAACAAAACACCAAGTTACTATCAACAATTAATCAAACACTTAATCACCTTTGATGTGTGCTGACAGCATGTGTCCTCACCCTTCCCTGCTTCACGGGCTCGATGTGTCAAATCCAGGCGCGGTCCTCAGCGTCTCACAAACGAACATCACAAGGTCGAGTTCCCGGCAGTTCTGCTTGAATCACACATGCCTTAAATGCAGAACGCCATCCAATTATCTGCTTCAGCTGAAAGTCTTTAAGGTTGCATGTGAGCACCAGTCACAGGTGCTACACATGATGTTGATGAGGGTGAGAACTCTTCAGCCAGCACCTTCTCCACAGACAAATCAGTTTCCATGCCACCTGAAGAGCAAAGAAAAGAAAAGAACACCAAAACATCCAGCCACACCCCCCAACACACAACAAACAACAACAATAATAATAATAATAATAATAATAATAATAATGTGCACAGAACACAGAGTAAGGGGAACTGAGTGATTGTGCCAACATAGTAAGCAATCTGGAAAGATTTAAAAATGTTTTAAAAATTGGGAACGTCAGATTAAATCATGATCCACAAACTGTGACTAGTGAGACTTAGGATCCCTTCACACACAGTGCGAAGTTTGGTGGCTGTCTGATCAATTACTGCGAAACAACGTCAAACAGTTCGAAATTAGTGCACCACAAAACATTGCGTCGACGGGCAGGCATACACGAACCCAGTGCGAACGTTCGTGCGCTCGCCGGGTCTTTCGAGCAGGAACAGTGCCAGGTGCAGCACATGGCACCGCTTAAGAAAACCAGCTGGTACGTGTGGAACCACATCACGCCGCTTATGTCGAAAAAAAAAACAGCCAGTACTTATGGGACCACATCACACCGCTTATGTGGAAAAAATAAAATAAAAAATACAACCCACTAGATGTGAACCCACGCCATCCAAAAGCTGTGATTACTTTACCACTGAGCTACGGAGCTGTTCTTTGAAAGCTGTGGGAATCTGCCTCATATCAGGAAGGACATAGAAGTATTACAAAAAAAATAAATAAAATCACACACCATATAAAAACACCACATTTATCAAGCGAGCAATACAAATATGATCCGTCTGTTTCTCTATAAATGACCCATGGACACAGACCAACCCAGTCTCACGGCATGTCGTGATTCAGGAGCATGAAATATACATTAATCTATTGGTTTGTGATATTGTGACGAAAAGCACCTCATTTTCGTCACAGCAGCACAAATTCATTCTCTTTCATTCCATGATGGTTGCACGAAATTAAAAGTGAAGCAGGGGGGTCGGGTGGTTATGGTTAGGATGGGGGGAAGGAGTAGGGTTAGGTTAGGGTTAAGGTTAGCGTTGGGGGTAGGAGTAGGGATAGTAATAGTGAGTTAAAAAAAAAACCCTGTCACAAAAATTTGAATCATTTTGTGAAGGGAGGACAAATAAAAAAATGTGAGACTGGGCTGTCACAGACATACAGTCATGAAATGACATGAATGAGAAGCAGTTCGCTTGTCTCATTCATGTCCACATCTGCTGGCAAGTCTCCAACCAGCTGCGCACGCGTGTCTTGTGGATGACCCGCCGCAGGACACTGCGTCATGTGCAACAGAGCTCACGTGGGTGACACGACAGTGAGATCACCTGCTGCGTGTTCTGATAGTCCGTTTCAACCTGGGAGCAGCCTGTCCATGTGCGTGCTCACTCGCTGCAGCACATCGCCACAGTGATATATGTTTTTTATTTATGTCCACTTGACACACACAAACACACACGCATCACAGTGGCAGTTGTTTGTCCACAGGGGCGTAGGTTTGCATATGGACCATAGGGACAAGTCACAACCAATATTTTGGGATGGCAAAATAGTCCCTACCAATATTTAGCATTTTTTATATAACAAAATCATTCACTATTTTTTTGCGAACTCGATACTATAATTTTAGTCGTCACGTTTTGTGTTTTCGACATGCCAGAGTGACAGGGTTACCCATGTTGCAATTTCATTGGCTCACGTTCTTTTCACATGGACGTAAACAAAGCGCATCTCGTGGTGGCAGGCAGTGCTTAATTTGTAAAGTGGGAGGTCCCGGAGCGCAGAAGATGGGTGGCTCCGGCGCAGAAAAACAAGAAGGGTAGGGGGGCTTGCGAACAATGCTGTGCACCCACACAAACACACCTTCACAAATGACACTAACACCCTGCCTTTTCCTCAAAAATTACTACATTTATGTTTGCTGTCTCTGTACTTTTCTGTCACTTTGCGCTGTTTATCATACTTTTCCCTCGTTTCAAAAGTCACCGAACGCACTTTACCGTAATATATGCAACATATAGCATACTGTTGGAAAGCACGGGTTCTTGGCTTGCTGTCAGTGTTGAAATTTTTCAGAGTGAGGGCTTACATGAGAACTTACGGTAATGAGAATCAGCGGCGCACTAGTGTGAAACTTCCGTGTTTTTCCTCTGCGTTATGACATCACAGGCTTACGTTTACGTAATACACCATATATCATTGGAAAGCCCTTTTTTTGGCAAATTAGGTTGCCAGATACTTACAACTGCATTCTTGATGAAGAGAACAGATTATACATCTTGGATGCAAAAACCTTTTTTTTTTGTTAGCTCCACAAGTATTTTTTGTTGTCTTGTTCTCTCAGGTGTAGGCCTATAGAATAGATTCATGATTTTGGGTGCAATTTTGTTATTTAAGCTATTTGTTTGTTTGCCTACACACTTAATAATGTAAATAAAGTGTTAAATTATTCAGCATTATGTCGTCATATGTTATGTATTATGCTGTACTTGTGCGTCTAATGGTATGAGTGGGTTAGGGGGTGGTGGTGGTATTGTCCCTACCAAAGCTGAGACCAAACCTGCGCCCTTGTTTGTCCATGTCCGTCCAAACACAGTACGTGGTGTCCAGCTGGAATGTCCAAATCCACAGATTTCCACAGCTGCTTCAGTGGGAGGACACACCTCCTGTCATCTCAATGCACACACCAAAGCCACACTCACGTGGGACTTCTCTGAGTATGAAAATGATTGCCTGCAGTCTGTTATTATGCCAAGGGTGCAACAGGCCACACATTTTCTAAGTGTCATTTTAGTGGTGTTAGATTTTCGTGCGTGTCACCTGGAATTTGGCCGGCACCTGCCGTGAGACAGTGCGATGGGTTTGCACAGCACACACGCTGTCTTTCAGGCGTCTGTGTGGGCAAACAGTTGTAGCAACAGGTGTACGAGTCATTGGAGGCAGGGATGAGATTACATGGTTTGTACACGATTCCTGCGTCATGTGCACTAAGTGTGCACTTCATCCAAACTTCACACTATGTGTGATGGGGCCTTTAACTGGGGTCAGGCCACAGGTGCTCTTGTACAAAAGTAGGTGAAAATAGATGAGTATGAACAACATGTAATAATCGGGATGTACTGTTTTCTGAGCAGAAACTTCTTTCTGATCTTCCTCCACAACATGAAACCAATGAAAAGCATGTTGCACGCTTAAGCAGATCTCCCATTACTGATTTCTGGCAGCTGATTGGTTTGTCAGGATTTGCCCCTGCTCGGGTCAGGATTATGATTTTCTGTCTGTCTTTCTTCATTGATTCCATTTTGTCTGGTTTTTGATCATCTATTTTTTTTTTCTTTTGTCACAGGTTATAGTTTCTGTTCATTACTGTAGCCATGTGTTGAGTGCCATTCTTATTTCATTCATTCTTTGATCCCCTGTCTTTGATTTTTTTTTTTCATGATTGCTTAAGTCACAGGTTTTATTTGCCATGTTTACCACTGTAGTTTGGGTTGTATTATTTGTGTTTTATATTTTTGCATATATCAGTTCCGTTCTAGTTTCAGCCTTTGATCTTCTTGTTGCTTTCTTTTCAGTCTTTTCCATTTGTTTTCTAGTATGATTATTTCCATGTTGATATTCCATTCAACCTTTGGTTTTTTGTTCTTCTTTGTCTGGATATTTTAGTAGTGTTAGTTGTTAGTTTATGGGTTTTGGTCATGTCCCTGCTGTCACTGTACTCTCTTGTCTGTTCCTCCTCATCTTTGTTCTCATGTATTTAGACTCTGTTTCATTTGTATCACTGTCATGGTCTTTTATCACTGCACTCTCTTGTGCATCACCAGTTGTCTCTCATCTTCGTTTGTTGACGCCCTCCTCCTGCCTGCTCACCACACCTGCTTCACATCACGTCCTAATTAACCGCTGTGTATTTAAGCCCTGTGAGTTTTGTCTTCAGTGCTAGTTTGTTGATGTTGTTGTCTCCGTCCCAGCTCTCTTGTCATATTTGTTGCCTCGCCGTGCTCGACCTTGCTTGTTTCTCTGGACCTCGCTTTTTGTCTCTGCCCTTATATTACTGTTTGCTGTTCTCCTGAACCACGCCTGTTTTTTTTTGTTGTTTTTTTTTGATGACGCCTTTGCTGAACACCTGCCTGTACCTCTGCTACGCTGACTGCCATTTTGTATACCAAATCTTCTGCCTGAATTATCTAGAATGTCTTCTTATCCCATCACCTATTTGTGAGCCTGCATTGTGCATCCTACCTCCTGCTGTGCTCTGCCCCTCTGAATCATGACATGGTTACCATAGCTGTTTTAAAAAAATTGGCTACCCAATAGCAAAATGCTATAGCAAATTAATCTATGGTAATCATGGCCATTTGGAAAATGTTCATATAATTTGTGACGCTGTCACCCAACATGATCCACAAAAGGCAATAACCAGATTGTAATCTGTGCAGATGGGGTGATATGCATCTTTTACTTTAATTTTACAGACTGCTTTGTTTTTTTTGTTTGGGACTGCATCTTGAATTAAATTGTTTCTGTTTGAATATGGATTTGCAGCCACTTTGATGCCAAGTTAAAATTACAGGCTGAAAGTCAAATATAATGTAGGTTGTTATCTATTTTGGGGCAGAGAGATTTCAATGACCACAATGATTGTGTGCAGTGGAGCACTAACTTTGTGCCGGGGGAGCGGAGGATATTAGCATGGCTTAGTGGTATGCACAGCAGCTCAGCGGGACACACAGTGCCTCAGTGGGAAGCGTGGCAGGCCAGCTGGAAGCACGGCAGCTCGACTGGATGCATGGCGGCTTGGCACCATCAGACACAACACGGTACCTTACTGAGGCACACAGCTCATTGTTCTGGCAAAAGCACTGCAGAGATTTGTACAGGTGCACTTGGTTATGAATTGAGCAGCTCAGTTATTTTGATGATGCCAAACTACAATTTAAGAAATTAAAATACAATGCAGATTACAGTATGTTATTTGTGAAGTGAGCACAGTGGCCAGTGTGTCATCCTCGAGCACTTGCCACTGCTCAGGCAGTAGTCTCTCCCAGTTGGGCCGAACCACTATTAAGATTTTTAATATTCTGCACGCATCCACGCTCTGGCCTCATCTCCAAGAAGCAATCACTACACCTAAAGTAGTCCCACAACAAAAAGTGTATTTCGGTGTAAAAATCTATAAGCATATCAAATATAGCAAAGAACAAGTCCAGAAAATATTTTCTGAGGCACAAAATGAATAATTTCAGCACTCATGAAGAAGCGAAATTTAATTTTACTGTACCTCATTTTTATGTTCCATTATTGCTCATCCTACACATGAAAACAAATCGCCGCAAACCGGATTGTACATTCTTCCACCGCGTATATCTGCAAATTACACCAATCTAGTCAACTAGAAATAGGTCCTACATTCAAAAAGGCTGTTTCTAGAATCAAAAAACTGAACCGCAAAACAACACATGACTTGCTGATGTATTAATTTGACAATGTTTTAAGTCACACAAATGGCAAAAATTTCAACTAAATCATGATTACTTACCCTCTCACTGATGCATGCATGTGGCTTTGCGCCCTGTTGGATGTCTTCTTGTTTACATCCGGAAAACCACGAAAGTAGTGTGGCAGCCTTCCCACAAGCCCGTATTGCAGCGATGACCTGGCACAGTCAGAGCGGTGCACAGTGTGCCAGTGTGTGTGTAGTTCAAACTCAGCGTTCACTGACCTCTTTTAATCTCCTCTGGAAAAATAATATGTGTCTATAATGCCATGAAAGCGGTGCCACATACTTCATAAGAACATGTTTTCAGTTGTTAACAGATACATTTTAGCTTCATAATGTATTGTTACAAAGACATTAGCGCATACGCACACTGTAAGCACATGGTGCAACATTCAGTGTAACATGTAGTCAGCAGTGATCTGATCATAACTACATGACACAAACAAAGACTGCTGCTGTGGACAATTGGACCTGATTACCTTGTATTTGGAATCTGGACGTCAGTCGGGGCCACAGATTGCCATTACAGATTGAGGCGGGCGGCACCCTAGCGCCCTCTAGTGACCAGCCACCCCGGTATGTAGATATAACATAGCAACTAGTATGAATTTGGCCTACTATTTTTAAAATTCTGGCCAGATTTCTTAAATCTTGGAATCAAGACAGAAAGTGGGGCTAAAAATCAGCAATGGGAGACCACCCACAGAAACCAAACAGGAAGATGACATTTGGATTCTTTATTGTTTTGATTAGAATTAGATACGACAGCTGCACATTTTATCTGCAGGCATTAAACTGTTCTGCAGCTATCAAGCATTTTGAGTTTCAGAGCTAAACTCTCCACATATTTGCAGTTTTTAATGTGGATTTATATCATAGTGACACTCTTCACCCACTGTTAAATTTTTAACGCACAAGTTATAATATTCATTTACATAGTGCTGGTGATCTTTCACTCTTTAACAAAGGAACGACTGCTTCATCCAGAATCACCTCATGAAATATGAAGACATGAAAAAAAATATGAAATATGAAATATAGATGACATCACGGGAGACTGTGGCTTTTTTAATATGACCGACTGAGCTCAGAATTTTCAGGGTCAATATCCCCTTACACCAATAAAAGTGTGTTTTACGGCGCTCTCTAAGAAACCACAATAAAGTCCATGTACAGAATGGCTGCGACCTGCATTTTCTCATATCATTTGAGGTTATTTGGTGCCACAATATTTTGAAATGTCTTCCCAGGTATAGCAGAAGGGTCTCCAGAATTTAATAAATCTGTGTGAAAATGATGTTTATTCAGCCTTTGCTGGTCGATGTGTTTTTCTTCAGAAAGAGAACAAAAGTTCTGGAATTTCCTTTGCATTGAAGTTAACTGTGGCAGCACAGTGACTTAGTGACAGCGAGAAGGTCATGGGTTCGATAACCACCTGTGGCCTTTCTATGTGGAGTTTGCATGTTCTCCCGGTGTTTGCTTGGGTTCTCTCCAGGTGCTCCGGCTTACTCTTACATCCAAAGACATGCAGGTTAGGTGGACTGGAAACTTTAAATTGTCCTTAGGTGTGTGTGTGGGTCTATACAGTGGGGTAAAAAAGTATTTAGTCAGCTCCTGATTGTGCAAGTTCTCCTACTTAGAAAGATGAGAGAGGTCTGTAGTTTTCATCATAGGTACACTTCAACTATGAGAGACAAAATGAGAAAAAAATCCAGGAAATCACATTGTAGGATTTTTAAAGAGATTTCTGGCTCTCACAGACCTGTAACTTCTTCTTTAAGAAGCTCTTCAGTCCTCCACCTGTTACCTGTGTTAATGGCACCTGTTTGAACTTGTTATCTGTATAAAACACCTATCCACAGCCTCAAACAGTGAGACTCCAAACTCAACCATGGCCAAGACCAAAGAGCTGTTGAAGGACACCAGGAAGAAAATTGTAGATGTGCACCAGGGTGGGAAGAGTGAATCTACAATAGCCAAGCAGGTTGGTGTGAATAAATCAACTGTGGGAGCAATTGTAAGAAAATGGAAGACATACAAGACCATTGATAATCTCCCTCGATCTGGGGCTCCACACAAGATGTCATCCTGTGGGGTCAAAATGATCATGAGAACGGTGAACAAAAATCCCAGAACTACACGGAGGGACCTGATGAATGACCTGCAGAGAGCTGGGACCAAAGTAACAAAGGCTACACATTATGCAGAGAGGGACTCAAATCCTGCAGTGCCAGGCATGTCTCCCTGCTTAAGCCAGTACATGTCCAGGCCCGTCTGACATTTGCCAGAGAGCATATGGATAATCCAGAAGAGGATTGGGAGAATATAATGTGGTCTGATGAAACCAAAATAGAACATTTTGTTAAAAACTCAACTTGTCGTGTTTGGAGGAAGAAGATTGCTGAGTTGCATTCCAAGATCACAATCTACTGTGAAGCATGGTGGTGGAAACATCATGCTTTGGGGCTGTTTTTCTGCAAAGGGGACAGGATGTGTTAAGTGAAAAATGAACGCGGCTATGTATCATGAGATTTTAAGCCAAAACCTCCTAACATCAGTGAGAGCATTGAAGATGCAACGTGGCTGGGTCATCCAGCATGACAGTGATCCCAAACACACCACTCAGGCAACGAAGGAGTGGCTCCGTAAAAAGCATTTCAAGGTCCTGGAGTGGCCAAGCCAGTCTCCAGACCTCAACCCCATAGAAAATTTGTTGAGGGAGTTGAAAGTCCGTGTTGCCCAGCGACAGCCCCAAAACATCACTGCTCTAGAGGAGATCTGCATGGAGGAATGGGCCAAAATACCAGCTACAATGTGTGCAATCCTGGTGAAGACTTACAGGAAATGTCTGAGCTCTGTCATTGCCAACAAAGATTATGTTAAAAAGTACTGAGTTGAACTTTTGTTATTGACCAAATACTTATTTTCCACCATAATTTACAAATAAATTCTTTAGAAATCCTACAATGTGATTTCCTGGATATTTTTTTCTCATTTTGTCTCTCATAGTTGAAGTGTACCTATGTTGAAAATTACAGACCCCTCTCATCTTTCTAAGTTGGAGAACTTGCACAATCAGAAGCTGACTAAATACTTTTTTACCCCATTGTATGTGGCCCTGCGACAGACTGGCGTCCTGTCCTGGGTGTACCCCGCCTCATGCCCTATGACTGCTGGGATTAGCTCCAGCCCCCCGTGTCCCTTAGTTGGACTAAGCGGTTGAAGATGTGTGTGTGTGTGTGTGTGTGTGTGTGTGTGTGTGTGTGTGTGTGTGTGTGTGTGTGTGTGTGTGTGTGTGTGTGTGTGTGTGAAGTTAATTGTGGCACATGGGGTCTTAGTGGTTAGTACTGTTGCATCACAGCGAGAAGGTCATGGGTTCGATTCCCACCTGTGGCCTTTCCGTGTGGAATTTGCATGTTCTCCTCCGTGTTTGCCTGGGTTCCCTCTGGGTGCTCCTCCCACATCTAAAGTCATGCATGATAGGTGAAATGGAAACGTATTTGTGAATACAGTTGTGAGTGTGTTTGTCTGTCTATATGCAGCCCAGTCTTACGTTTTTGTTGTTGTTGTTTTTTGTGCTCCTGTGCCGAAATGAGTCAAATTTTTGTGACAGGGTTTTTTTTTAACTCACTATTACTAACCCTACTCCTACCCCGACCCTAACCTTAACCATAACCTAATCTTACTCTTTCCCCCACCCTAACCATAATTATAATTGAAATAATTGAATTTTAAAATTGAAAACCTCAAAACCACTGGAGAAAATATAGTTTTACATGCTGTCTGTGGAGATAAGATTGTGTTGTGTTTTGCCCATTTTTAATGGGAAAAGATAGCTATTCTTTGTTTTATGCAGTAATAACTTATGTCTATAAAACCATGTGATATGATTGTGTTATGTTCTATTGTGCTGAACATTCCCTCATGTTCATTCAGTGCTGTCTCTTCAAATAACAGATGGCTTCCTCACAGTGATAAGAAACAGACATTTGGCAGATTAATTAATAAATAAAAGTAATAATGAGGTATAATATTGAACATTCACATGCTGCCAAGCTGCCACAGGATATAACTCACTCACTCTCTGCATGTGTGTGAATGCAATTATTAAATGATGAAATATTGTGTTACACATGTGCATTATTTCATATTTTTTCTGTTTTTGTTTGTGGTAAAAACAGGTTAAAGAATACTGTAGGGTGATATCTTAGGTTTCCATATGTATTTCCTGTTCTGGGAGACCTTTGCTGCATGCATGTGTCCTTGTCTCACTTTTGCAGTTATTTATTTATAGCGTGTACATTATAGAATGTTGATTTTTTTTTTAATGCAGTGTTTGTTCACCCCCCCTCCCTTCAGCAGATGAACAGATAAATAAAATTGAAAACATTTAAGCTTGAAAGTTCAACAAAAATTAAATGTTAATTTTCTTGACCTTTTTTAAAGACAATTATCAATTATATCAATTATCACATCACCAAAAACATTTTTCAATTTAAAAAGTAAGCATTCAGAATGATTTCTGTGTAGGCATACTGCCTGGTAGATGACAATACAAATCATTTGTGAGTAATCCCTCGGTAACAAAGTGTAAAAACCTTTAATTAGTCAAATGTCTTTAGAGAATATTTTTTAACATTGTGAAAGACTACCAACAATAAATTACATGCAGTGGCGGCGCCAAGAAATTTTTGTTTGAAGGGGCTGGGGTAAAAGATGGAGGGGCTTCACAAAATGCCGTTGAAATGAACAATATATAGTAAATTGCTTAATAAATACCAAGGTATATGTTTTAGTCACCCATGCTCTTCTAAAATGTGGTATCAATGCACACACACACATCACTTAGAATGATTGCCGAACAACGATATACAGCTTCTGTATATTCTGTGTTAGTGCGCAGCTGCGGCCGACGTGCTTGATGAATTCCTGCACAAAAAGTAGTTCCCAGATAATTGTGATATATTCCTGTGAAAATATATATTTAGATATCTCATCTAAATCAATTCTAAAATCTACCAGTAACAAAATTATAAAGATAAGTGAAGTTTTAAGAGTGGCCGTAATAAATATTTAGGAAACCTAAATTTTTGGAGTAGGGAGTTAAATTTGTCTCATTAATACTTGCAAATGAGGGTGATTTACAAATGTCCTTTGATTTCTACACGTGCGTTGTGATCCACAAACACAAATTTCTGATTTGTAACTTGTGTGTGTGTTTTTACGAATAAATGTTTATTTGCAAAACTGAAAATTCTGTTTGTGAAGGGTGATGCAGCATTGGTGGATCACCGAACACACACATTCATCACTTTGCTCAGTTACGCAATATTGAGACATTCTCAGCGCAAAACTGCAGTTGAGATCCACAAATATGTCAGTCGCTATTCACATTATTGGGGGGGGGGGGGGGGCTGAGGGAGGGCTTGGCTCATTAATGAGGGGGCTTACGCCCCCCCAAGCCCCCCCTTGGCGCTGCCACTGATTACATATTTTAAAGTTGATTCATGATCACACATTGCCCTTATTTATTTTTACTTCTACATATTAATGGATAAGATCAGATACGTGTTTCCATGGACTATGATGTTTGAAGATGATGTTATGATCTTTCATGACTGTATAGAGCAGGTTGGCAGGAGAATGAAAAAGGTGAAGATATGCTCTGCAAAGAAGGGGAATGAAACTCAGCCGGTGCGAGATGTGTGTGTGAATGAGGGAGAGTGAAGGTGGAAGAGTTTAAATATTTTGGTCAACTATCCAAAATAATGTAGGCTGTGGCAGACAGGATTGAGTGTGTGGAGAAAATGATTGGAGTGATTTGTGACAGAAGGGAATCTGCAAGAGTTAAAGGGAAGGTTTACAAGATGGTAGTGAGACCAGCTATGTTGTCTGACTGAGAGGCAATGGTGCTAACAAAGAGACAGGAGGCAGAGCTGAAGGTGGCGGAGTTGAACATGTTCTGAATTTTTTTAGGAGTGACGAGGACAGACTGAATTAAGAATGAGCATATAGAGGGACAGCACAGGTAGAAGGTTTCAGAAGAAGAAGAAGTCAGAGAGGCAAGACTGAGATGGTTTGGACATGTACAGAGGAGGAACCCAGGGTATATAGGGAGAGGGATGCAGAGGATGGAGCCACCAGGCAGGAGGAGAAGAGGGAGGCCAAAGAAGAGGTTTAAGGATGTGCTGATGGCGGACATGCAGGTGGTTGGTGTGACAGAGGAAGATACAGAGGACAGGGTGAGATGCAGATGGATAATCTGCTGTGGTGACCCCTAACAGGAGCAGCCGTAAGAAGACAAATTTTGATATTTATCAAGTTTTCATTATTTTAAGAAAGAGCATTTTACAAACACAATACATTTCATTCATTCATTGTTGATACCCTGCTTACTCCAATTAAGTGTCATGGGGGGGGGGGGTGGAGCTTATCCCAACAGTCATATGATGAGAGGCAGGGTTCACCCTGGACAGGATGCCAATCTTTCGCAGGGCCACATATAAACAAACACATTCACACCTGCACACACAACTATGGTTAATTTTTAAAGTTTGCAGTTCACCGAATCTGCATGTCTCTGGATGTGGGAGGAAGCTGGAACTCCCCGAGATGCAAACACAGGGAGAACACGCAAACTCCCCACAGATCGGCCCAGGTGGGAAGTGATCCTATGATGACCTTCTTGCTGTGAGGCAACATCATTAAACAAAAACATAATTTGAAAGAAGCAGAGATAATGAATGACTTGCAGTGATCATATATTCAAGAATTAAAGCTTGAACTTGTACAGTATGTGTGCAAGCCAATGCGTGCAAAAAAGCAACGTCCTTGGTCGTACACTAGATGAAAAATGCAGTTAATAAAACCTGAAATAGCGAGTGACAGCAACAACACATGAAAATCACAAACTTGGTGGTGTACTGTGAAAACAGCGTGTGTGTATCAAGAACAGCATTATTTTGTACTATGTGTGAATTTTTTCAGAAAAACTGGGCTGTGTGTTGCTGCCACCCCCCAACTTGTACTCAATTTAATTTCCTCCACATCCATCAACTAAAATGTGCAGATGTCTTTGCTAAAATATTTATTTGATACAACTGACCCCATTTTGAGGAGGACAGATGGGAATGGACCGGAGAAAAAGACACAAAGTTAAATGTGCATCAGTAATACGATGGCCCTGAAGTGCAAAACACAACAGCAAATCGCACAGCACAACAGCAAATTAAAAAAACACAACAGCAAATCACACAGCACAACAGCAAATCAAAAAAACACAACAGCAAATCGCACAGAACAACAGCAAATTAAAAAAACACAACAGCAAATCACACAGCACAACAGCAAATCAAAAAAACACAACAGCAAATCACACAGCACAACAGCAAATAAAAAAAAACACAACAGCAAATCACACAGCACAATAGCAAATCAAAAAAACACAACAGCAAATCACACAGCACAATAGCAAATCAAAAAAACACAACAGCAAATCACACAGCACAACAGCAAATCAAAAAACGCAACAGCAAATCACACAGCACAACAGCAAATCAAAAAACAGAACAGCAAATCACACAGCACAACAGCAAATCAAAAAACACAACAGCAAATCACACAGCACAACAGCAAATCAAAAAACACAACAGCAAATCACACAGCACAACAGCAAATCAAAAACCAGAACAGTAAATCACACAGCACAACAGCAAATCACACAGCACAGCAGTAAATCAAAAAACACAACAGCAAATCACACAGCACAATAGCAAATCAAAAAACACAACAGCAAATCACACAGCACAGCAGTAAATCAAAAACACACAACAGCAAATCACACAGCACAACAGAAAATAAAAAAACACAACAGCAAATTGCACAGCACAACAGCAAAAGAGAAATTACAACAACATTAACCAAAATGGAAAAGGTAGGTACCTTCGTGCGACACGAATCGTCGCTGATTGGACGGTGGTCCTTCCTGTCTTGTGAACCGGAAGCTTTATATTTTTTCAAAATATGAGCACCGCTAGTGAAAACGTACATGCTCTTAAACTTGAAGGTCACTCGTGAGTGTCGTCACCGTCTTCTTTTAGCCTTTTCCCACAATCACTGCAGAAGTTTGGTTTTTCTTTGAACTCTTTGCCACAGTTTTGGCAATACATCGCGGCATGTTTGTTTGTTTCTGTTCATCTGGCGCCTGAGTATACGGACGTCCAGTTCACAGGACAGGACGGACCACTGTCCAATTAGCGACGATTTGTGTTGCCCAAAGGTACCTACCTTTTCCGTTTTGGTTAATGTTGCTGTTGCGTTGTGCCATTTGCTGTTGTGTTTTGCACTTCAGGGCCACTGTAGTCGCATCTTACCTGTGTGTTTCCAAATACGAATGCAGGCACAGCCTGTAGTACTTGCAGATTAATTACTGTGTGAACACGCAGGGAGCAGTGAACTATGACATTTAAAAGGTCATACGGGGCCTTACTGATTAGATTGCTGAAAAAGATATGCAGTATATTATGGACTAGATGGCTCATTGTACATAGCAAAAATGATTATCGCTGTTGTCTTATAGCAAGAAGGTCCTGGAATCGCTTTCTGCCTGATCCTTTCTGTGGGGAGTTCCATGTTTTTCCCATGTTTGTGTGGATTCCTTCTAGGTGCTCCAGCTTCCTCCCACTTATGAAGACATCACTTTGAGGGTTAGGTGAACTGGTGATTCTAAATTGACTGTAGCTGAGAGTATGAATGTGTTTGTCTGTGCTTGGCCCTGCAATAGATTGACATCCTTTGCGGTGTGTATCTTCTCTCTCAACCTAGTGAGTTTCTATCATCCATGGGGATGCACTGGCATGATTCCTGACTTCCTGTGACTTCCTGTTCCGGAGCACAGCGGTGTTCTGCTGTATCTGTTAGCTGTTTGAACTGAGCTGTTTGAGTTCTTTGAATTAACAGTCTTTTTCAAGACTTTTTTACTTTTTACTTTTTTTTTTTTTTTTTTTTTTACTTTTTCACCGTGCTCCAACGCCTAAAGAAGACCTCTAACGGTCGAAACATCGCGACGGAGCACTTTTATCAGCTAACTTTCATCAGCGTTGGCAAGCTAACTAGCTTGCTAACGCTTTCGTTTTTATTTTTATTTTATTTTTTAGCACTGTTGTCGTGCTGCTCCACAGCCTGCCTAGTGGATTTTTATTTTATTTTAGCACTGTTGTCGTGCTGCTCCACAGCCTGTCCAGTGGATTTTTATTTTATTTTTTAGCACTGTTGTCGTGCTGCTCCACAGCCTGTCCAGTGGATTTTTATTTTATTTTAGCACTGTTGTCGTGTGTTACCTGTGCTGCTCCACAGCCTGCCTAGTGGATTTTTATTTTATTTTAGCACTGTTGTCGTGCGTTACCTGTGCTGCTCCACAGCCTGTTCTGTGGATTTTTATTTTATTTTTTAGCACTGTTGTCATGCGTTACCTGTGCTGCTCCACAGCCTGTTCTGTGGATTTTTATTTTATTTTAGCACTGTTGTCGTGTGTTACCTGTGCTGCTCCACAGCCTGCCTAGTGGATTTTTATTTTATTTTAGCACTGTTGTCGTGCGTTACCTGTGCTGCTCCACAGCCTGTTCTGTGGATTTTTATTTTATTTTTTAGCACTGTTGTCATGCGTTACCTGTGCTGCTCCACAGCCTGTCCAGTGGATTTTTATTTTATTTTAGCACTGTTGTCGTGTGTTACCTGTGCTGCTCCACAGCCTGCCTAGTGGATTTTTATTTTATTTTTTAGCACTGTTGTCATGCGTTACCTGTGCTGCTCCACAGCCTGTTCTGTGGATTTTTATTTTATTTTAGCACTGTTGTCGTGTGTTACCTGTGCTGCTCCACAGCCTGCCTAGTGGATTTTTATTTTATTTTAGCACTGTTGTCGTGCGTTACCTGTGCTGCTCCACAGCCTGTTCTGTGGATTTTTATTTTATTTTTTAGCACTGTTGTCATGCGTTACCTGTGCTGCTCCACAGCCTGTTCTGTGGATTTTTATTTTATTTTAGCACTGTTGTCGTGTGTTACCTGTGCTGCTCCACAGCCTGCCTAGTGGATTTTTATTTTATTTTAGCACTGTTGTCGTGCGTTACCTGTGCTGCTCCACAGCCTGTTCTGTGGATTTTTATTTTATTTTTTAGCACTGTTGTCATGCGTTACCTGTGCTGCTCCACAGCCTGTTCTGTGGATTTTTATTTTATTTTTTAGCACTGTTGTCGTGTGTTACCTGTGCTGCTCCACAGCCTGTTCTGTGGATTTTTATTTTATTTTTTAGCACTGTTGTCATGCGTTACCTGTGCTGCTCCACAGCCTGTTCTGTGGATTTTTATTTTATTTTTTAGCACTGTTGTCGTGTGTTACCTGTGCTGCTCCACAGCCTGCCCAGTGGATTTTTATTTTATTTTTTAGCACTGTTGTCATGCGTTACCTGTGCTGCTCCACAGCCTGTTCTGTGGATTTTTATTTTATTTTTTAGCACTGTTGTCGTGCGTTACCTGTGCTGCTCCACAGCCTGTCCAGTGGATTTTTATTTTATTTTTTAGCACTGTTGTCGTGTGTTACCTGTGCTGCTCCACAGCCTGTTCAGTGGATTTTTATTTTATTTTTTAGCACTGTTGTCGTGCGTTATCTGTGCTGCTCCACAGCCTGCCTAGTGGATTTTTATTTTATTTTAGCACTGTTGTCGTGTGTTACCTGTGCTGCTCCACAGCCTGTCCAGTGGATTTTTATTTTATTTTTTAGCACTGTTGTCGTGCGTTATCTGTGCTGCTCCACAGCCTGCCTAGTGGATTTTTATTTTATTTTAGCACTGTTGTCGTGTGTTACCTGTGCTGCTCCACAGCCTGTCCAGTGGATTTTTATTTTATTTTAGCACCGTTGTCGTGTGTTACCTGTGCTGCTCCACAGCCTGTCCAGTGGATTTTTATTTTATTTTTTACCACTGTTGTCGTGTGTTACCTGTGCTGCTCCACAGCCTGTCTAGTGGATTTTTATTTTATTTTTTACCACTGTTGTCGTGCGTTACCTGTGCTGCTCCACAGCCTGTCTAGTGGATTTTTATTTTATTTTTTACCACTGTTGTCGTGTGTTACCTGTGCTGCTCCACAGCCTGTCTAGTGGATTTTTATTTTATTTTTTACCACTGTTGTCGTGCGTTACCTGTGCTGCTCCACAGCCTGTCTAGTGGATTTTTATTTTATTTTTTACCACTGTTGTCGTGTGTTACCTGTGCTGCTCCACAGCCTGTCTAGTGGATTTTTATTTTATTTTTTACCACTGTTGTCGTGCGTTACCTGTGCTGCTCCACAGCCTGTCTAGTGGATTTTTATTTTATTTTTTACCACTGTTGTCGTGCGTTACCTGTGCTGTTCCACGGCCTTTCTAGTGGATTTTTATTTTATTTTTATTTTTTTTACCACCGTTGTCGTGCGTTACCTGTGCTGCTCCGCAGCCTGTCTAGTGAATTTTTATTTTATTTTTTACCACTGTTGTCGTGCGTTACCTGTGCTGCTCCACAGCCTGTCTAGTGGATTTTTATTTTATTTTTTACCACCGTTGTCGTGCGTTACCTGTGCTGCTCCGCAGCCTGTCTAGTGGATTTTTATTTTGTTTTTTGCCACCGTTGTCGTGCGTTGCCTGTGCTGCTCCGCAGCCTGTCTAGTGGATTTTTATTTTGTTTTTTGCCGCCGTTGTCGTGCGTTGCCTGTGCTGCTCCGCAGCCTGTCTAGTGGATTTTTATTTTTTTTTTGCCGCCGTTGTCGTGCGTTGCCTGTGCTGCTCCGCAGCCTGTCTAGTGGATTTTTATTTTGTTTTTTGCCGCCGTTGTCGTGCGTTGCCTGTGCTGCTCCGCAGCCTGTCTAGTGGATTTTTATTTTATTTTTTGCCGCCGTTGTCGTGCGTTACCTGTGCTGTTCCACGGCCTGTCTAGTGGATTTTTATTTTATTTTTATTATTTTTTTTTTTTTTACCACCGTTGTCGTGCGTTACCTGTGCTGCTCCGCAGCCTGTCTAGTGGATTTTTATTTTATTTTCTACCACTGTTGTCGTGCGTTACCTGTGCTGCTCCACAGCCTGTCTAGTGGATTTTTATTTTATTTTTGCACCGTTGTCGTGCGTTCGCTGTTGCCGTGCGTTACTTGTGCTGCTTCAT
Organism: Thalassophryne amazonica; assembly: GCF_902500255.1. NCBI lineage: Eukaryota > Metazoa > Chordata > Actinopteri > Batrachoidiformes > Batrachoididae > Thalassophryne > Thalassophryne amazonica. The sequence goes on from NC_047109.1 coordinate 86,404,858, forward strand.
GGCCTGTCTGGTGCCTTAACTAAAGCACTCCTTCTGCTGAATCACCTCTTAATTATTTACACATTATTCACTTTGCGTGTTTTTAGGAATCCACTAGGTTGCGTAGCTACTAGCTTTTAGCCGATTTAGCATGGCGGCTTCTCCTGTCTCTCCCGCACTTTTCTGCTCTGGTTGTGAAATGTTTAGTTGTTCCTCGGCCTCCTTTAGCAGTAACGGTACTTGTAATAAATGCAGCTTATTCGTAGCTTTGGAGGCCAGGCTGGGCGAATTGGAGACTCGGCTCCGCACCGTGGAAAATTCTACAGCTAACCAGGCCCCTGTAGTCGGTGCGGACCAAGGTATCTTAGCCACCGTTAGTTCCCCCCTGGCGGATCCCGTGCAGTCGGGAAAGCAGGCCGACTGGGTGACTGTGAGGAGGAAGCGTAGCCCTAAACAGAAGCCCCGTGTACACCGTCAACCCGTGCACATCTCTAACCGTTTTTCCCCACTCGACGACACACTCGCCGAGGATCAAACTCTGGTTATTGGCGACTCTGTTTTGAGAAATGTGAAGTTAGCGACACCAGCAACCATTGTCAATTGTCTTCCGGGGGCCAGAGCAGGCGACATTGAAGGAAATTTGAAATTGCTGGCTAAGGCTAAGCGTAAATTTGGTAAGATTGTAATTCACGTCGGCAGTAATGACACTTGGTTACGCCAATCGGAGGTCACTAAGATTAACATTAAATCGGTGTGTAACTTTGCAAAAACAATGTCGGACTCTGTTGTTTTCTCTGGGCCCCTCCCCAATCAGACCGGGAGTGACATGTTTAGCCGCATGTTCTCCTTGAATTGCTGGCTGTCTGAGTGGTGTCCAAAAAATGAGGTGGGCTTCATTGATAATTGGCAAAGCTTCTGGGGAAAACCTGGTCTTGTTAGGAGAGACGGCATCCATCCCACTTTAGATGGAGCAGCTCTCATTTCTAGAAATCTGGCCAATTTTCTTGGATCCTCCAAACTGTGACTGTCTAGCGTTGGGACCAGGAGGCAGAGCTGTGGTCTTATACACCTTTCTGCAGCTTCTCTCCCCCTGCCATCCCCTCATTACCCCATCCCCGTAGAGACGGTGCCTGCTTCCAGACCACCAATAACCAGCAAAAATCTATTTAAGCAAAAAAATTCAAAAAGAAAAAATAATATAGCACCTTCAACTGCACCACAGACTAAAACAGTTAAATGTGGTCTATTAAACATTAGGTCTCTCTCTTCTAAGTCCCTGTTGGTAAATGATATAATAATTGATCAACGTATTGATTTATTCTGCCTAACAGAAACCTGGTTACAGCAGGATGAATATGTTAGTTTAAATGAGTCAACACCCCCGAGTCACACTAACTGTCAGAATGCTCGTAGTACGGGCCGGGGCGGAGGATTATCAGCAATCTTCCATTCCAGCTTATTAATTAATCAAAAACCTAGACAGAGCTTTAATTCATTTGAAAGCTTGTCTCTTAGTCTTTTCCATCCAAATTGGAAGTCCCAAAAACCAGTTTTATTTGTTATTATCTATCGTCCACCTGGTCGTTACTGTGAGTTTCTCTGTGAATTTTCAGACCTTCTGTCTGACTTAGTGCTTAGCTCAGATAAGATACTTATAGTGGGCGATTTTAACATCCACACAGATGCTGAGAATGACAGCCTCAACACTGCATTTAATCTATTATTAGACTCTATTGGCTTTGCTCAAAAAGTAAATGAGTCCACCCACCACTTTAATCATATCTTAGATCTTGTTTTGACTTATGGTATGGAAATAGAAGACTTAACAGTATTCCCTGAAAACTCCCTTCTGTCTGATCATTTTTTAATAACATTTACATTTACCCTGATGGACTACCCTGCAGTGGGGAATAAGTTTCATTACACTAGAAGTCTTTCAGAAAGCGCTGTAACTAGGTTTAAGGATATGATTCCTTCTTTATGTTCTCTATTGTCATATACCAACACAGAGCAGAGTAGCTACCTAAACTCTGTAAGAGAGTTAGAGTATCTCGTCAATAGTTTTACATCCTCATTGAAGACAACTTTGGATGCTGTAGCTCCTCTGAAAAAGAGAGCTTTAAATCAGAAGTGTCTGACTCCGTGGTATAACTCACAAACTCGTAGCTTAAAGCAGATAACCCGTAAGTTGGAGAGGAAATGGCGTCTCACTAATTTAGAAGATCTTCACTTAGCCTGGAAAAAGAGTTTGTTGCTCTATAAAAAAGCCCTCCGTAAAGCTAGGACATCTTTCTACTCATCACTAATTGAAGAAAATAAGAACAACCTCAGGTTTCTTTTCAGCACTGTAGCCAGGCTGACAAAGAGTCAGAGCTCTATTGAGCTGAGTATTCCATTAACTTTAACTAGTAATGACTTCATGACTTTCTTTGCTAACAAAATTTTGACTATTAGAGAAAAAATTACTCATAACCATCCCAAAGATGTATCGTTATCTTTGGCTGCTTTCAGTGATGCCGGTATTTGGTTAGACTCTTTCTCTCCGATTGTTCTGTCTGAGTTATTTTCATTAGTTACTTCATCCAAACCATCAACATGTTTATTAGCCCCCATTCCTGCCAGGCTGCTTAAGGAAGTCCTACCATTATTTAATGCTTCAATCTTAAATATGATCAACTTATCTTTGTTAGTTGGCTATGTACCACAGGCTTTTAAGGTGGCAGTAATTAAACCATTACTTAAAAAGCCATCACTTGACCCAGCTATTTTAGCTAATTATAGGCCAATCTCCAACCTTCCTTTTCTCTCAAAGATTCTTGAGAGGGTAGTTGTAAAACAGCTAACTGATCACCTGCAGAGGAATGGTCTATTTGAAGAGGTTCAGTCAGGTTTTAGAATTCATCATAGTACAGAAACAGCATTAGTGAAGGTTACAAATGATCTTCTTATGGCTTCGGACAGTGGACTTATCTCTGTGCTTGTTCTGTTGGACCTCAGTGCTGCTTTTGATACTGTTGACCATAAAATTTTATTACAGAGATTAGAGCATGTCATAGGTATTAAAGGCACTGCGCTGCGGTGGTTTGAATCATATTTGTCTAATAGATTACAGTTTGTTCATGTAAATGGGGAATCTTCTTCACAGACTAAAGTTAATTATGGAGTTCCACAAGGTTCTGTGCTAGGACCAATTTTATTCACTTTATACATGCTTCCCTTAGGCAGTATTATTAGACGGTATTGCTTAAATTTTCATTGTTACGCAGATGATACCCAGCTTTATCTATCCATGAAGCCAGAGGACACACACCAATTAGCTAAACTGCAGGATTGTCTTACAGACATAAAGGACATGGATGACCTCTAATTTCCTGCTTTTAAACTCAGATAAAACTGAAGTTATTGTACTTGGCCCCACAAATCTTAGAAGCATGGTGTCTAACCAGATCTTTACTCTGGATGGCATTTCCCTGACCTCTAGTAATACTGTGAGAAATCTTGGAGTCATTTTTGATCAGGATATGTCATTCAAAGCGCATATTAAACAAATATGTAGGACTGCCTTTTTGCATTTACGCAATATCTCTAAAATCAGAAAGGTCTTGTCTCAGAGTGATGCTGAAAAACTAATTCATGCATTTATTTCCTCTAGGCTGGACTATTGTAATTCTTTATTATCAGGTTGTCCTAAAAGTTCCCTAAAAAGCCTTCAGTTAATTCAAAATGCTGCAGCTAGAGTACTGACGGGGACTAGCAGGAGAGAGCATATCTCACCCGTGTTGGCCTCTCTTCATTGGCTTCCTGTTAATTCTAGAATAGAATTTAAAATTCTTCTTCTTACTTATAAGGTTTTGAATAATCAGGTCCCATCTTATCTTAGGGACCTCGTAGTACCATATCACCCCAATAGAGCGCTTCGCTCTCAGACTGCAGGCTTACTTGTAGTTCCTAGGGTTTGTAAGAGTAGAATGGGAGGCAGAGCCTTCAGCTTTCAGGCTCCTCTCCTGTGGAACCAGCTCCCAATTCAGATCAGGGAGACAGATACCCTCTCTACTTTTAAGATTAGGCTTAAAACTTTCCTTTTCGCTAAGGCTTATAGTTAGGGCTGGATCGGGTGACCCTGGACTATCCCTTGGTTATGCTGCTTTAGACGTAGACTGTGGGGGGGTTCCCATGATGCACTGTTTCTTTCTCTTTTTGCTCTGTATGCATCACTCCGCATTTAATCATTAGTGATCGATCTCTGCCCCCCTCCACAGCATGTCTTTTTCCTGGTTCTTTCCCTCAGCCCCAACCAGTCTCAGCAGAAGACTGCCCCTCCCTGAGCCTGGTTCTGCTGGAGGTTTCTTCCTGTTAAGAGGGAGTTTTTCCTTCCCACTGTTGCCAAGTGCTTGCTCACAGGGGGTCGTTTTGACCGTTGGGGTTTTTCATAATTATTGTATGGCCTTGCCTTACAATATAAAGCGCCTTGGGGCAACTGTTTGTTGTGATTTGGCGCTATATAAAAAAAAAAAAAAAAAAAAAACCTTGACTGCTGGGATAGGCTCCAGCCTCCAGTGACACTTAAGTGAAATATACTGGCATAAAAATGTAATGAATAAATGAATGGTCCATTGTGTTATGCAAAACTATTGAGTGGATTGATTAGCCCAGATGATAGGATCCCTTTAATGGAATATACCTTTCATCTAACATCACAGTGCCCAGTTGTTTTAGACATTAGTGAAATTCTAAAGCCTCCCCCTTCTGGAGGATGGACCTCCCCCTTGCTCCTCCACACACTCTCCAGAGGTATGGCAAGATCATGTTCTAAATTACTTGGGAGAGCCCCGGGAAACCTTGAACTCAAGATTATTAAGAGTTGCTTGAACATTGCTTATTTTATGCATGTTGGTAATAGTGATAACCTTTGGGCCCATACAGACATAGCCTTGTGTTTTCATGACATTTTTACAGCCTCTTAGATGGACAGAGCTTTGAAGTTTCACATCATGTATCTACGACAACACTCAAGCAGCGGTGATTTATCAAACAAAAATTATTTGCACTGACAAGGGACAGGATTGCTTTGTAATTACTGATAGATATCAGATGATGTCTTGGCTTTGCATATCTTTTTGCACCTCCCTTTCTTCAGGTGTTCTTACTTTTTTCTCTGTGTCATTCCATTTTATTACACATAATTTATGGACATCTACAGTTTGATTTCTTTGTTCGTCAGATTACTTGGATTGTTACTGATATCTGGCGAAAATTTCATGTCAGTAGCACCTTTATACCTTTGCATTTTATGTATTTATTGAGAAAAATGGTGACATGTTCAATTCTTATTTTATCCGCTGCATATTTAAGGTATCAACCATCAGTTTGATGATAGAATTTCAGAGTTTCAGGGGACATGGACACTCGACACTGGATGTTGGCTATGACCTTCACAATACACACGGTTTTGCACACAGTGAAGGACAGAGCCTTTAGTGATTTCAGCTTTTAAAAAAATAAAAAAAAATTTAATAAAATAACTCACATTCTGAACCCATTGGTTATTTTGGGTTATTTCATCATTTCAAAACAGGGGTGATTTTATAAAACAACTCATTCTTCTGTTTCAAAATGCTTTGAATATGACAGAATTATAGTATGTGTTGTGTGGGCCACCAGAAGAGGAGGTACTGCTGGCCCACCACCAGAGGGCGCCCTGCCTGAAGTGCGGGCTTCAGGCACGAGAGGGCGCTGCTGCCACGGACACAGCCGGGGGTGACAGCTGTCACTCATTATCTCTTGACAGCTGTCACCCATCTACACTTCATCATCCCATGCCATAAAGACCGGACGTCATCTCCACCTCGTTGCCGAGATATCGTCTACCTTAGGAGGTACTTTGTTCTCAGCCATTATTTTTGTCTACCACAGACAGTGTTTGCTTGTGATATTTTTGCAGTCGGTTTTGTGAGTGCTTGCAGCTGGAGGCTGGGTTTGGACTGACATCTTCACTCCAAACTTTTGATAAGTACACATACTACTGCACGTGCCAGCTTTTCTGTATGAGAGGTGGAGGTGGAATTTCCACCATTGTTTGTAATGGGTGTTCACACATCCACATCTGATTGTCTCTGCTCCTCGCCAGCAGTACCGGATCCGACACACGGAGACGGTGGCCACCTGGGGTGTTCGGGATTTGGCGGCTCCAGTATTCTCCAGGTTCGGTGGCGGAGGAAATCGTGTGGTTCCGGTTCTTCTCAGGACAGACGTCCTCTATCCTCGAGCCTGCCCACACGTCACCCTTGTTAATTGGTTATTGTACACATTCTGTAATCTGCTGTGTTTGGTTGTGCTTTTCACAACAGTAAAGTGTTCATATTTGACTCTTTCATTGTCCGTTCATTTACGCCCCCTGTTGTGGGTCCGTGTCACTACACTTTCACAACAGTATGTGTGGAACAGTTCAAGAGTGCAAACTACACTGAAGAAAAATGTGTATTTTAGTCACATTTTTGTATACAATAAGGCAGCAACACTTCAAAACTTTGCAAGTTTAGTTGCAGTACACATTACAATTTTTCTTCAATAAATAACATTTTTAGTCTTAAGAGTTGTATTTTTCTCTTATTAAATTTCGTCAAATACAAAAGTCAAGGATATAGTTTTTGTTGACAGCTCTGCATGCTGCCTATGTGAGCTGTTCATACATACAGCTGCATTTAGTCTAGCAATGAAAATAAGTGACAGCACTGAGTTCCATTTGTTGTCATTCATACCGTGTGAAAGTGTGAGCAGAAGTTGAGACCACATTGAAGAATGTGTCTGCTGGAATAGAAATGTGTTTGTCATTGTGTGTGTGAATTACTGAGAATGGCAGCCATCCAGTTTTGTCGGGCTCACAAAGTAACAAAGTGCCAATGCAACTACTTTGAGTCATCAGAGTGGTATAATTACACTGTGGCTGACATACAGCGCCACTTCTACAGTATGTACTTAGACCAGACGTCAGAGATATCATTTCTAACCGCACACGTGCACCAAGTATTCTGCATGATTCCACTGTGAAATGTGATTCCCTGTCCCCATTTCATATGTCAGAAATTGGCTGTTGCTGTTTTTGGCAAGTGACAGAAACTGTGTGACTGTGACATCATGTCTAAAACCACTGGGTCAGACTGCACAATTTTTTTCAAACCTGAAGAACAAGAAGACTGTCAGCACACATTCATAGATTGACATCAGGGTGACAATCCACAATTTTTGCACACAAACACATAGCAGCTCTCTTGCAGGAAAACAAACACACTGTGTTCTTTGCAGCTTCCTATACTCACAAGAATAACTTTTCCTTACTAAATTGTTCAAGCATTTGTTAGTGTCCTTGTTTATAAATTTAATTCTGGAGAATAAAAAGATGAATAATTGTTGCAGAACCTACTATCGGTTTGTGGCTTTTTACGACAGTGCTGTCCGGTTTGTGGCTTCATCTACCATCGGTTTGTGGCTTTTTATGACTTTTTACAACAATGTTGTCTGGTTTGTGGCTTTTTCCCCAATGAACAGAGTTTTTTTGTGCCATTTCCGGTTTGTGGCTTCGTCTACCATCGGTTTTTGTGGCTTTTTACAGCTTTTTATGACAAAGTTGTACAGTTTGTGGCTTTTCCTTATTGCTTTGTGTCATTTCTGGTTTGTGCCTTTGTCTACAATAGAGTGAGATTCACGCCGCTGTGAGATTCACGCCACTCGGCCTTCCGTGGCTACAGTCTGGGGTATTTCCACAGCCTCTTTTCACGTAATAATAACATTATAGCAGTATATTAGCATCCCACAGCTATCCTGAGCACTTTGTTCACAAACCCGTCATCATTTCAGCCATGCAAGTGGCACTTGACATTTGCAAGAGTGCTGCATGGCATTCACATGCTAATTGTAGTGTAATTTTTTTTTTTTTTTTAAGAAAGATGTGTTAATGAAGCTCTTATATGAAATGCCAGAAAAGGGGGTTTGTTGTGCATTTCTGATGACATGAACAGATGTTTAAGAGAAAATATGTTTTTTGCAAAATGTATGTTTGGAGTCAAAGGTATAATTTGATTGAAACACTTAGTTTGTGAAGAAAATGAATATTGGATTAAAAATGTGGGATATACCAGAGGAGTAAATTTTCATGGCTCAGGGCCTGTTGACCCGGAGATGAACTGACTAACCTGGTGATTTTCCATGACAAAGTGTTTTTTAACACCACCTCCTGACTGAGAATGAACCCACTGTGTGGGGGAGTTCCAAGAATTTAACTAATTTCCATTTGTATAATGCTGTCATTAATAACTGTTTTTATTGGTGTACAACGTAAGAAGTGCTAAGTGTAGAAAGGTCAGCCCATTTGGGAGGAGTCACTGACCCTTGAAGTGTATATAAATTCATTGTCAGTCACTGGAAGCCCGAAGCTGTCCTTGCTGTATCTGACGTCAGTTGAATTTGCTTTCTTATTGATGCCAAAAAATAAAAACCGTTGCTTTGGGACTTTGTTGTCTCTGACTTTTGTGGACACTTTTAAGTAAAGGATTTTATGATTTGAGCAGCGAAAATAGTTAGACTCATGTCTGGTGAGTAGGAACTTTGTCCTAAAATTCTCCACGACAAAATCAGTGAGATCCTTGCACCTGCAAAGGCCACGTGAGTGCTGCTCAAATGCAATGAGGTACTCTCGTGACATGTATATGGACTACTCATGATATTTTTTGCCCTATTTTTGCTGCCAGTCCATGCAACATTCAGTCAACATTGGGGTGACGTGCTAACTAATTCCCAGTTCACTGAGATGCCAACTGCAAAATTGCTGCTAATTTGTTTGTTGGGTTGCAAAGTTGTGTCTCCAACTGCTCTGTAACATTTGCAGTCCAGTGAGATACTACCCTAACTAACAGACTAAGTTGACAACTGGAAATCTTTATATTAGGTTTCTTCAAAGGATCCTTGGATGCCACTGGAATGAGTTTTTGTCAAATAAATGGTTACTTGGGGAGACTAAAATTCAAAAATCATACAAAGGTAGCAAAAAATCAGAGACAAAGGAAAAAGCAAATCACTAGAACGATATATCAAATGCCTCATTATGAAGCCCTTGACAAGAGTCCCCTTTGTTCAGTTACCTCCGAAAGATAAAAGCACACTTTAATCTTCTAGGCATTTGACAAAAGAAATCAGGATACGAGGGCTGTCCAAAAAGTATCGTACCTTTTTATTTTTTTCAAAAACTACATGGATTTGAATCACGTGTGATTACATCAGCCAAGCTTGAACCTTCGTGCGCATGCGTGTGTTTTTCCACGCCTGTCAGTTGCGTCATTCGCCTGTGGGCAGGCTTTGAGTGAGCACTGGTCCACCCCTCCCGTCAGATTTCTTTTGTCTGAGAACTTGCTGAGAGACTGCCTCTTTGCTCCATGAAATTTTTTTCAGAAACTGTTAGAGACAGGCAGTTGGAAACCATTCGATAGATTCAGTTGGATATCGGTGAAGATTCTGTCGGTGTCACGCGGATTATGGACTGTTAAAACCTTTTTAAAGATGGCCCACAGTGGCGGAGGGCGCGCGGCGCACCGAGCTGGACATACCTGCAGACATACGGAAGAGATGGAGAGGTTGCAGGGGTGGCCGGACGAAGCGGAGAAGGACTTATATTCTACCTAGCGGCTTCACACTTATCCGCGCGGACAGGGCGTTGGCGGAGAGTGGGAAGAAAAGAGGAGGGGGGGCTCGCCATTTATGTGAGTGAGAGAAGGTGCAGCGCAGCTCATGTTCATGTGAAGGATCAGATCTGCTCCTCAGATATGGAGCTACTCGCGGTGAGGCCGTACTATCTCCCACGGGAGTTTGGAAGTGTGATTGTGCTCTGCGCATATATTCCTCCCTCTGCAGATGCCACCGCTGCCTGTGAGCGGATCCACAGCACATTGACAAGACTGCAGACACAACACCCCCGCGCACCACAGGGGACATTAACCACGCCTCCCTCTCCGCCACCCTCCCCATGTTCACCCAGTACGTCACTTGGTATAAAACCAGGGACAATAGAATACTGGACCTTTTTATGCTAATGTGGAGGATGCTTACACCTCCACCCCCCTCCCTTCGCTTGGACGCTCGGATCACAAACTTGTCTATCTGCTCCTCCACACCCAGGGTGAGATGAGAGCCAGTGCAGAAAAGGTACGTGAAACTCTGGACTGAAGAGGCTACTGAGAAGCTGAGGGACTGTTTCAGAACCACAGACTGGAGCATGTTTCAAAACTCTTATGGTGAAGACATCAACAGCCTGACCCAGTTTGTCACTGACTACATGAACTTCTGTGTGGAGAGCACTGTGCCCACCCGGAGGGTACGGTGCTTTCCCAACAACCACCCCTGGGTGACCCCTGAGCTGAAGGTCCTGATGAACCAGAAGAAGAGGGCTTTCAACTCGGGAGACAGAGAGGAGCAGCGTAGAGTCCAACAAGAACTCCAGTGGAAGATTCGGGCATCCAAGATGGAGTATGGAAGGAACATGGAGGAGCAGCTGGCCCAGAACAACATCAGGGATGTGTGGAGAGGCCTCAAGACCGCCTCCGGATTTGGGCAGGGTGTCAGCAGGACTGCAGATGGAGATTTTTGGTTTGCAGAGGAGCTAAACAGTTACTTTAACCGTTTTGGCTCCTCCACACCAGCCCCCCTGTCTGCTCCCAGCTCTCCACAAGTCTCCAGCAGCCAGCCCTCCAGTCCCCCTGATCCCCCACCTTCTTCCACATGGTCACCTCCACTGCACCCCAGACTTTGCCCCTACTCTCCCCGGACTGTATCCAGAACCAGACCACCTCAGCTCCCCCCTCCCTCCCCCATCACTGTAACTCCGTCTGAGGTGAGAAGCCAGCTCCTGCGGCTGAAGCAGAGGAAAGCAGCAGGACATGATGGGATCTCCCCAAGACTGCTGAGGACCTGTGCAGATGAGCTCTGTGAGGTCCTCAGCCACATCTTCAACAACAGCCTCAGCCTGGGGGTGGTCCCTACTCTGTGGAAGACCTCCTGTGTTCCCTGTTCCCAAAACACCGCACGCCAAGGAACCAGCCCACTACAGACCAGTTGCCCTGACCTCCCACCTCATGAAGACCATGGAGCGGATCATCCTGTCTCATCCCCGCACCGTGGTGAGCAACATCCTGGACCCACTGCAGTTCGACTACAGGCCCAACATCAGGGTAGATGACGCTGTCATCTACCTGCTGCAGCGAGTGCTCACCCACCTGGAGACCGGCGGGAACGCTGTGAGAGTCATTTTCTTTGATTTCTCCAGCGCTTTCAACACCATTGGACTGGCGGTGCTGCGGGGGAAGCTGGAGGGCGCAGGTGTGGATGGACAGCTCGCCGCCTGGACCACTAGCAGCTCAGGACGCACAGCAAAAAAACACCTCCATCTTGGAAGTCTCACAGGACATGTTGGGGCATGTCCAGCTGTTACACAATTTCTCAGATACTCACTCGACTGAAAGCCATCGAAAGCCATCTGAATCTTCTGAATGGTTTCCAACACGGAGGTGTTTTTTTTTTTGCTGCACGTCCTGAGCGGCTCCGTGCCGACGCATGAAATCCTCCGCACATCTTTCATTACAAAATCTCCTGTAACAGTGGAATGTGCCACAAAAGTGCTATGTCCAGCTCTGTTGGCATTTCTGTGGTAGTCACATGATGTCCCGAATCAACACAGCGTTCAGTTTAGAAATGATCTGGTCGATCCAGCCTGCCAAATGGCCGCTCGATGCGCCGCGCGCCCTCCGCCGCTGTGGGCCGTCTTTAAAAGGGTTTTAACAGTCCATAATCCGCGTGACACCGACAGAATTTTCACCGACATCCAACTGAATCTATCGAATGGTTTCCAACTGCCTGTCTCTAACAGTTTCTGAAAAAAATTTCATGGAGCAAAGCGGCAGTCTCTCTGCAAGTTCTCAGACAAAAGAAATCCGACGGGAGGGGTGGACCAGTGCTCACTCAAAGCCAGCCCACAGGCGAATGACGCAACCGACAGGCGTGGAAAAACTCACGCATGCGCACGAAGGTTCAAGCTTGGCTGATGTAATCACACATGATTCAAAACCATATAGTTTTTGAAAAAAATAAAAAGGTACAATACTTTTTGGACAGACCTTGTATGTATGATATCAAATCCTATTTCAGTACACTAATTAGTTCAAGAGGATATGAGGTGTTTTTTTTTTTTAATGTTGTCAAAACCAGACAATCTGATACACATTCCAGACCAGCTTTTGGCAGTAATGGACCAATTTGTTGTATGCCAATCACCAAAAAAACTTCAAACAAGTGGAATACGCAAAAGGAGGGGACAAGGGAAGAGGATTCTTGGTCAACAAAAATGTAGATGAGTGAGTGAGTGAGTGAGCGAGTGAGTGAGTCCATGACTGTTAACTTATGTTGACAATACAGTAACTCCAAAACAATGAATGCTATAATCTTGTAACTCACCAGATTACTGTAAAACAACTGCATATGGAGGGTAACCTAAGTAGTTCATGGTGACCTTCGATGTGCCAGACCAATCCCAAAAGCAACTATGTAATATTCAACAGACATGTCTGTCCAACACCTCATGTTGGTGTTAGCGAACTCAGGGAGTGAAGCTAGCAACTGTGGTAAGAAACATGATGCTTGGAAACTGAGAGAATTCTAGATGAACTATAGGCATGGGCAATGGCATGAATGGGCATGGGCATGAATGGGCAAGTAAAACTGGAGTTAAAGAACAGACAAAACATTTCTGTGCTACTGCAATTTGCTGATGGCTAACTTGAAGCACTGTTTCAAAGCCATATGAAACCTTTGAAACCCCCATGCTTCAAACATTGTTTCCGAGTCTGCGTGTAATATAAGCCATTAGAATACAAGCAAAAATATTATACCTATAACAGCAAGGGAAAGTAAAACCAGAATTCAAGAAGTGATAGAATGTGTTGCGGGGGATGGTCCCAGATCTTTTTGATTCACTACAAATTACCAATGGCTTACTTGAAGTATTGTTTCAAAACATGTGTTTTGGAAGGCATCATGTGCTGTGCTTCTCATGATGGACTTACGCAGGTCCTTATACTCTTGGTATCTCGGAGCTGCCTGGTCACCTCAGTGATGTTTAATCCTCTGGGGACCGAGGGCATTTTTTGGACAGTTCACTCCCCTGGCATAAATGTTTTATTATTGCTGTTAACAGCTCACCCTGCATCCCACAATCAAGATGGTGCTGTTGATGCAGCTGCCTGTTACTTCAGCTGTGCCCACTCTTTTCCTACTTTTGCTATTTTTAATACTTCTTAATAGTGCTTTATTGTTTATATTTGCAGTGGGTGGTGTCCTGTGCAAGTATGCACACGGTAAATCCACTTTTGTAACTCTTGTGATTAGTTTTCTGCTTCTTTCGGCAATTTTTGAGGCGGCGCGGGGAAATGCTTTTGTTCCCAACTCTGGGCGTCCCATTGCTTACAGCCGGGATCAGCTGCTTGGACTAAGAGACTCTATGTACAGTGGGCCGGGTCCCCACTATGCTGAGCACCTGGACATACCTGCAGACATACGGAGGAGATGGAGAGGTTGCAGGGGTGGCCGGACGAAGCGGAGAAGGACTAACGGCTTCACACTTATCCGCGCGGACAGGGTGTTGGTGGAGAGTGAGAAGAAAAGAGGAGGGGGGGCTCGCCATTTATGTGAGCGAGAGAAGGTGCAACGCAGCTCATGTTCACATGAAGGATCAGATCTGCTCCTCAGACGTGGAGCTACTCACGGTGAGCATGAGGCCGTACTATCTCCCACGGGAGTTTGGAAGTGTGATTGTGCTCTGCGCATATATTCCTCCCTCTGCAGATGCCACCACTGCCTGTGAGCGGATCCACAGCACATTGACAAGACTGCAGACACAACACCCCCGCGCGCTCCTCCTCACCACAGGGAACATTAACCACGCCTCCCTCTCCGCCACCCTCCCCACATTCACCCAGTACGTCACTTGGTGTAAAACCAGGGACAATAGAATACTGGACCTTTTTATGCTAATGTGGAGGACGCCTACACCTCCACCCCCCTCCCTCCGCTCAGACGCTCGGATCACAAACTCGTCTATCTGCTCCCCCAATACACACCCAGGGTGAGATAAGAGCCAGTGCAGAAAAGGTAAGTGAAACTCTGGACTGAAGAGGCTACTGAGAAGCTGAGGGACTGTTTCAGAACCACAGACTGGAGCATGTTTCAAAACTCTTATGGTGAAGACATCAACGGCCTGACCCAGTGTGTCACTGACTACATGAACTTCTGTGTGGAGAGCACTGTGCCCACCCGGAGGGTACGGTGCTTTCCCAACAACCACTCCTGGGTGACCCCAGAGCTGAAGGTCCTGATGAACGAGAAGAAGAGGGCTTTCAACTCGGGAGACAGAGAGGAGCAGCGTAGAATCCAACAAGAACTCCAGTGGAAGATTTGGACATCCAAGAAGGAGTATGGAAGGAACATGGAGGAGCAACTGGCCCAGAACAACATCAGGGATGTGTGGAGAGGCCTCAAGACCGCCTCCGGATTTGGGCAGGGTGTCAGCAGGACTGCAGATGGAGTTTCTCGGTTTGCAGAGGAGCAAAGAGTTACTTTAACCGTTTTGGCTCCACCACACCAGCCCCCCTGTCTGCTCCCAGCTCTCCACAAGTCTCCAGCAGCCAGCCCTGCAGTCCCCCTGACTCCCCACCTTCTTCCCCATGGTCACCTCCACTGCACCCCAGACTTTGCCCCTCCTCTCCCCGGACTGTATCCAGCACCAGACCACCTCAGCTCCCCCTCCCTCCCCCCTCACTGTAACTCTGTCTGAGGTGAGAAGCCAGCTCCTGCGGCTGAAGCAGAGGAAAACAGCAGGACATGATGGGATCTCCCCGAGACTGCTGAGGACCTGTGCAGATGAGCTCTGTGAGGTCCTCAGCCACATCTTCACAACAGCCTCAGCCTGGGGGTGGTCCCTACCCTGTGGAAGACCTCCTGTGTTCCCTGTTCCCAAAACACCACACACCAAGGAACCAGCCCACTACAGACCAGTTTCCCTGACCTCCCACTTCATGAAGACCATGGAGCGGATCATCCTGTCTCATCCCCGCACCGTGGTGAGCAACATCTGCTGCAGCGAGTGCTCACCCACCTGGAGACCGGCGGGAGCGCTGTGAGAGTCATGTTCTTTGATTTCTCCAGCGCTTTCAACACCATCGGACTGGCGCTGCTGCGGGGGAAGCTGGAGGGCGCAGGTGTGGATGGACATCTCGCCGCCTTAACAATCGACTATCTCACTGACCGCCTGCAGTATGTGTGGCTGTGCGGCTATTAGTCTGAGGTGGTAAGGTGTAGCACCCGGGCACCCCAGGGCACATCTTCTCACCTTTCCTCTTCACCCTTTACACCTCGGACTTCACCTACAACATGGACATCTGCCATCTCCAGGAGTTCTCTGATGACTGCACCATTGTAGGTCGTGTGTCTGAGGGGAACAAGCTGGAGTACCGGTCAGTCATCACAGACTGTGGACTGGTGTGAGCGCAACCACTTGTGTCTCAACACCAGTAAGACGAAGGAGATGGTGATCGACTTTAGGAGGAAACCACCACCTCACCCACCGGTGAACATCCAGGGGGAGGACATAGAGACTGTGGACAGTTTCAAATACCTGGGTCTTCACCTCAACAACAAACTGGACTGGACTCACAACACCGACGCCCTGTACAAGAAAGGCCAGAGTCACCTCCACCGCCTTTGGAGACTGAGATCCTTTGGAGTGAGCAGGCCTCTGCTTAAATCCTTCTATGACTCTGTTGTAGCTTCTGATCTCCTCTATGCTGTCATCTGTTGGGCCCTGGGCAGCACTGAGCGGGAGAGAAAGAGACTGAACAAGCTGGTCAGGAAGTCCAGCTCTATCGTGGGCTGTCCTCTGGACTCTCTGGAGGAGGTGGCTGAGAGGAGTGTGTTAGCCAAGTTCAAATCCATCATGGACAACTCCTCTCACCCTCTGCACCGGACTGTAGTGGAGCTGTGCGGCTCCTTCAGTGACAGACTGAGGCACCCTCAGTGCAAGAAGGAACGATACTGCAGGTCGTTCCTCCCTGCTGCTGTCAGACTGTACAATAACACTGTGAAATAACCAGTGATGCCGGTAACGCGTTACTTAGTAACGCGTTACTCTAATCTGACCACTTCTTTTAGTAACGAGTAATCTAACGCGTTAATCTTTCCAAGTCAGTAATCAGATTAAAGTTACTTCTCCAAGTCACTGTGCGTTACTATTATTTTTCATTGTGGGTCGATAGCAGCATTAAACTTGGTCCGTGGGCAGGAGGTCGGGGTTCAACTGAACGTCCCACTTTAAGCGAGCTGTGAGCTTTTCATCCGCGGTTTTTTGCAGCTGCTCGACTCGTCCTCACCTCTTAAAGGGCGGTGATCAGCACACCTGCACTGAGCTTTACGAAGACATTTTTATACTTTTTTCCTCCTTTATTTAGAATTCTGAGCTGAGCTGCTCTGTATCGTCTCGTTAAAAACAGCTGATCCTCGGCGACGCGTCAACAACTAACACTATTTTCCACTCAAATGCACCTAAACTCTCTTTCTGAGGACCACATGATGTGAAAACGCAATAAAACTTTCTTACCTGTAAATCTGGTCCTGTTTTCTGCATAAATAAATGTTATCCATTCTTTGTGCTCAAACGCCAAAGCAGGGGCGAATCCAGATGGGATGGGGGCGTGGGGCAAGGATGTGCTTCCCCCCCCCCCACAACAGCCCTAGATTAAAGGTCCAGTTTTGAAAACTACTAATATTGCTTAAAATAATAATAATTTCGACAAGTAAAATGTTTAGAGAGAATTTAAATGTTAGAAAAATGTTAGAATTTAATAGTTACATTTATAAACAATGTAGGTTTGAAATTGCAAGTTTTACTGTTACAGTGCTGTCAACAGTTAAATATGAGGTCAAGAAAGAGGTCTTTATTTTACTTTTTATAAAACAAGTATTTATTTTCATTGAAGTCAAGAAAGGGTGACTATAAAGTGAGTTTTGGCAAAACAGGTATCATTGTCATGTTGACGTGGGTTGTTGTCGGCAGCTGGGGAAAGTAACTAAAAAAGTAACTAGTAATCTAACTTAGTTACTTTTACAATTGAGTAATCTTTTTCAAGGAGTAATCAGTAATCAGTAATTGGATTACTTTTTCAAAGTAACTGTGGCAACACTGGAAATAACCACATGCAATAATATGTCCACAAATCACATGCAATATTAATATGTCCAGAAATCATGTGCAATAACAACTCTTTTACAAATTCCAGGACTAATGTCACCTTATCACATCTAAATTCCACTAAGATGCTCCTGTTTTTTTTCAATTATGTTTATACAACCCCTGGCAATAATTATGGAATCACCGGCCTCGGAGGATGTTCATTCAGTTGTTTAATTTTGTAGAAAAAAAGCAGATCACAGACATGACACAAAACTAAAGTCATTTCAAATGGCAACTTTCTGGCTTTAAGAAACACTATAAGAAATCAAGAAAAAAAAAATTGTGGCAGTCAGTAACGGTTAGTTTTTTAGACCAAGCAGAGGGAAGAAAATATGGACTCACTCAATTCTGAGGAATAAATTATGGAATCACCCTGTAAATTTTCATCCCCAAAACTAACACCTGCATCAAATCAGATCTGCTCGTTAGTCTGCATCTAAAAAGGAGTGATCATACCTTGGAGAGCTGCTGCACCAAGTGGACTGACATGAATCATGGCATCAACACGAGAGATGTCAATTGAAACAAAGGAGAGGATTATCAAACTCTTAAAAGAGGGTAAATTATCACGCAATGTTGCAAAAGATGTTGGCTGTTCACAGTCAGCTGTGTCTAAACTCTGGACCAAATACAAACAACATGGGAAGGCTGTTAAAGGCAAATATACTGGTAGACCAAGGAAGACATCAAAGCGTCAAGACAGAAAACTTAAAGCAATATGTCTCAAAAATTGAAAATGCACAACAAAACAAATGAGGAACGAATGGGAGGAAACTGGAGTCAGTGTCTGTGACCGAACTGTAAGAAACCGCCTAAAGGAAATGGGATTTACATACAGAAAAGCTAAACGAAAGCCATCATTAACACCTAAACAGAAAAAAACAAGGTTACAATGGGCTAAGGAAAAGCAATCGTGGACTGTGGATGACTGGATGAAAGTCATATTCAGTGATGAATCTCGAATCTGCATTGGGTAAGGTGATGATGCTGGAACTTTTGTTTGGTGCCGTTCCAGTGAGATTTATAAAGATGACTGCCTGAAGAGAACATGTAAATTTCCAGTCATTGATGATATGGGGCTGAATGTCAGGTAAAGACACTGGAGAGATGGCTGTCATTACATCATCAATAAATGCACAAGTTTATGTTGATATTTTGACACTTTTCTTATCCCATCAATTGAAAGGATGTTTGGGGATGATGAAATCATTTTTCAAGATGATAATGCATCTTACCATAGAGCAAAAACTGTGAAAACATTCCTTGCAAGAAGACACATAGGGTCAATGTCATGGCCTTCAAATAGTCTGGATCTTAATCCAATTGAAAATCTTTGGTGGAAGTTGAAGAAAGTGGTCCATGACAAGGCTCCAACCTGCAAAGCTGATCTGGCAAAAGCAATCAGAGAAAGTTGGAGCCAGATTGATGAAGAGTACTGTTTGTCACTCATTACGTCCATGCCTCAGAGACTGCAAGCTGTTATAAAACCAGAGGTGGTGCAACAAAATACTAGTGAAGTGTTGGAGCGTTCTTTTGTTTTTCATGATTCCATAATTTTTTCCTCAGAATTGAGTGATTCCATATTTTTTTCCCTCTGCCTGGTCTAAAAAAGTAACTGTTACTGACTGACACAGTTTTTTTTTCCTGATTTCTTATAGTGTTTCTTAAAGCCAGAAAGTTGCCATTTGAAATGACTTTAGTTTTGTGTCATGTCTGTGATCTGCTTTTTTCCTACAAAATTAAACAACTGAATGAACATCCTCCGAGGCCGGTGATTCCATAATTTTTGCCAGGGGTTGTATATGCATATGTACTTATATATGTACGTATATATATGTATATGTATATGAGTGTGTGTGTGTGTGTGTATATATATATATATATATATATATATATATATATATATATATATATATATATATATATATATATATATATATATATATATATATATATATATATATATATTCTATTTGTTCCTTATTTTCTTATTTTATTGTATTGTTATTTTGTTGTATTGTAAGTAGAGAAGCTTGAATCTTCGACTGGACTGGGTTGCTTGACGTGAGGACGTTTCGCTTCAAATCACAGAAGCTTCCTCAGCTAAAATTCTTGCTCTGGTAGTCTGACTTCTGTCTTGACTCTTGTAGAGAAGTCTCTACATGAGAGAAGATTCAAACTTCTCTACTATGGAAACCACCTGGACAACTGAGAGCCTACACAGAAACATTGTATTGTAAGTATTGTTATTGTTGCTTATCTTTGCACACACTGTTTGATGCACATTTTCCTCTACTCGCACCCATCTTGTGTGTGTTTTTAAGAGCTGACGTAGCATGTGAATTTCACTGTGAGATCAATAAAGTGTTATCTTATCTCTTATCTTAACTGTACTTTTTCTTGCTTTCTGTAAAAATAAGAAACATAACTATCGAGTGTTAATTTCTCTGTTGTGTGACTGGTTTCCCAATAAACATATTTGAAACACATTTGTCCAGCATTAAAGCTGTACTTAGTGGTCACCTGCCACATTTTGGTTCTTTTTTGAGATCCTGTTTTGCAATTAAGTTTTTCATTTGTCCAGTCCATCAGTGCATACAAAATATTACTGAGTATCTTCTAATAATGGATGTTCAATCCTCTGGAGTTGTTTGATGCGGAGACGTGTCAAAGTCACATGACTGAATTAAGTGGTCGTCCCATCAAATCCACCACACACCACAGACTTTTTGGTGACTCAGCTGTATCAAAAGCCACCAGGTGAAAGCTTTATGGGAAAATCAGCCAATGTGCATCAGGGTAACAGTACGTGAGTAAGAGTAAATAAATAAAAAGCAATCAATTTATTACTATTTTATTGACACATTTTCAAGGGCATAAAACAAATTATGTACAAAGTACATTTTCATTGTCAATCATGGTTTTATTGCAGACATCAAGATTTTCCAATTAAGTAGACGTCTCCTATCTTTTTTGTTGTTGTCTTTTATCAAATTATGGCTCTAATAACACCTTGCAACCCTCTGTTTGAAAAGATAGAAACCCAGGATGAGTCTTTACAAAGTTACAAGCAGTGTCCAACAATGAAAATAGTAATAGTAATAATAATAATTATTATTATTATTATTAACCTCAGCTCTGAGGTCAAAGTAAATACAAAGCCACTGCAAGTAATTCACAGTGCAGTGACACGTTTCATAAGGCTTTCCTTCAACGTCTGATCCTAACAGATTCACATGCCTATGAGCTGCATTTCAAAGATGCACTGGACATTTTTCATGTTTCCTTTTGGTACTTCTCACCCATTCATTCTCATTGTGATAAAAATAAATTTCAAAGTTTCCTAAAACGTCACACTGCAAACCTCAGTGTCTTATGCAAGCGAGTGATGGTGTAGGAAAAGAGAGAGGTGAAGACAGTTCCTCAACACAAGCAAGAGAAAGGGGACCAGACCACAGCGGCACTCTGCTTTCCTGACAGGAGCACTGGATAATTAAAAGATAGACTGATAGCAGTGGAGAGCACGAGGATCCCACTCTGATATAATTAAACTCTTTATGAATTCATTCACAGGATTTATTCAGCTGTGGTCATTTTGTCAGAATGTACTCACACCATCAACTCAAATATAGTAATTTGACACGATGTTCGAGCATAATGGCTTCACTTAATATCAACCAAAACAGAACCTGATAAAAGAAGCGGGGTGTTTTATGGGTGCAATCATGGAAGCTGTTTAATTGCTTCAAGCTGAGAATAGAGAGATTCGCTGTGTTACTGTGGCCTCAGTATAACCCAAACAAACTGTTCAGTGGAGTGCGTGGAGCTGTTAAAATAATTAGTTGTGCTGTTGTAATTATGGTTACTATAGTAGATCTGGAATGTTTTTACAGGGCTTCACTTTTTCCACATTTTATGTTACAGCCTTATTCCAAAATGGAGTAAATTATTTTTTCCCCTTAAAATTCTACTCACAACACCCCATAATGAAAACATGAAAAAAGGGTTTTTTTGTTTTGTTTTGTTTTTTTTTTAATTATTATTTTTGCAAATTCATTACAAATAAAAAAATATAAGAACATTTAAGATTATAAGATTTCCCTCAAAATTCTTTTTTTTGGTTTTGTTTTTAGATTTTTGCAAATTCATTGCAAATGCAAAATATAAGAAATCACACGTATATAAGTATTCACAGCTTTTGCCATGAAGCTTGGAATTGAGCTCAGGTGCATCCTGTTTCCACTGATCATCCTTGAGATGTTTCTACAGCTTAATTGAAGTCCAGCTGGGGTAAATTCAGTTGATTGGACATAATTTGGAAAGGCAGAATTTGTGGACAGAATGTGTAGAATTTTGAGGGAAAAAATGAATTTCATCCATTGTTGGAATAAAGCTGTAACTTAAAAAAATGTGTAAAAAGTGAAGCACTGTGGATACTTTCTGTATGCACTGTTAACATGTTTTTATCTTGGTTTCCAAACAGTATTGTTCCCTTTGTCCATGTGTTCATGTAGGAACTGCAGATTCTCCATTTCATCTGAAAAATGTTGCATGAATATATACAAATAAATGCATTATAGTGTAATTTATCGAAAATCAACATTTTAAATCTTGCTGAATAGTAATTTATTAATTTTCAGAGAATTTGTCAATTGTCTTGGC
Organism: Thalassophryne amazonica; assembly: GCF_902500255.1. Lineage (NCBI taxonomy): Eukaryota > Metazoa > Chordata > Actinopteri > Batrachoidiformes > Batrachoididae > Thalassophryne > Thalassophryne amazonica. Next base: position 86,426,816 of record NC_047109.1, read on the forward strand.
AGGCCAAATCAAAGGTAGTGTGGACCAAATATGACACATGGGCCCCACATTGAACAGCACTGCTTGATGGAGGTGGAGAGGCCTAAACAAAATTGTTCGCACTCAGTTGTGTGTTACTTGGAGATGGAGGTGATCATCGGGTGGTTAAAGCGGTGGGCTTGTGATCCCACCCTACTTGGTTTAAATACCCTTCAGGACACAAACTCACAAAGGGCCCTTGGGCAACATCTTGAATCCCCAAGATGCTCATGGTGTGCAGTTGAGTGCCATTTTGTCTCACCAGTTATCCATCTTCATGATGAAGTGGTATAGAGGATTTTATTTAAAAGAAGACCTGAAAGTTTAGCTACAAATTGCCAGAAGGTACATCTGAGATGTAAGCCTGGATTTGATCTGTTTTGGTGAAAGAAAATCCTTCTCTGCTCTACTCCACTATGAAGCTAAGAGTAGCGATACAAAATGCAAAGCTTGCACTGTGCACAATTTCTTCCATCACAGCCACATAAGCCCATAACTTCTCGTGGGTTGTCTGGGTGTCTTGGTGGCTTTCCTCACTCTTCTCCGTCTTACACAGTCACTCAGTTTTTGAGAACTGTCTACTCCATGTAGATTTACCATAGAGTGCCATATTGTTTGTATGTCTTTGTAATTGATGTAAATAAAGTCCGAAACATATTCATTGGCAGCTTTACCATCAGAGAGCCTCGTCCACAACTACCACATAACACTCCAAGCTGTCGTTGATGCTTAAGGGGCAATACACAGTATTAAGAAGAGGGGTATGTAAACTTTTGATCAGGTTCATTTGGGTAGTTCTCTTGTCATTTTGATTTAAAAAGAGGAAACACGGTTGTTTGACAATAAATGGCTTCACCCAACCACTAACCATGAGTGAAAAAAAAAGTGTTTGTGTTATCATTCATATTCTCTGAAAAATGGCCAAAAAAAAAAACAAACATTTTGCCAGGGTATGTAAACTTTTGAGCTCAACTGTAATCACTGACAAAAATAACTAATAACAGAAACCTGCGTCAACAAGGTCGACAAAACAAAAAGGGCAGAAGGGAGAAAATAAATGAATAAATACAAATAAAATAAAAAATAAAAAGATACCCTCCCAACAACCCCCCCCCCCCCCCCAAGGTGTGCATTCAGTTCAATCTTTCTCCCCCTCAATCAATCAATCAATCAATTTTTTTTTTATATAGCGCCAAATCACAACAAACAGTTGCCCCAAGGCGCTTTATATTGTAAGGCAAGGCCATACAATAATGATGTAAAACCCCAACGGTCAAAACGACCCCCTGTGAGCAAGCACTTGGCTACAGTGGGAAGGAAAAACTCCCTTTTAACAGGAAGAAACCTCCAGCAGAACCAGGCTCAGGGAGGGGCAGTCTTCTGCTGGGACTGGTTGGGGCTGAGGGAGAGAACCAGGAAAAAGACATGCTGTGGAGGGGAGCAGAGATCGATCACTAATGATTAAATGCAGAGTGGTGCATACAGAGCAAAAAGAGAAAGAAACAGTGCATCATGGGAACCCCCCAGCAGTCTACGTCTATAGCAGCATAACTAAGGGATGGTTCAGGGTCACCTGATCCAGCCCTAACTATAAGCTTTAGCAAAAAGGAAAGTTTTAAGCCTAATCTTAAAAGTAGAGAGGGTGTCTGTCTCCCTGATCTGAATTGGGAGCTGGTTCCACAGGAGAGGAGCCTGAAAGCTGAAGGCTCTGCCTCCCATTCTACTCTTACAAACCCTAGGAACTACAAGTAAGCCTGCAGTCTGAGAGCGAAGCGCTCTATTGGGGTGATATGGTACTACGAGGTCCCTAAGATAAGATGGGACCTGATTATTCAAAACCTTATAAGTAAGAAGAAGAATTTTAAATTCTATTCTAGAATTAACAGGAAGCCAATGAAGAGAGGCCAATATGGGTGAGATATGCTCTCTCCTTCTAGTCCCCGTCAGCACTCTAGCTGCAGCATTTTGAATTAACTGAAGGCTTTTTAGGGAACTTTTAGGACAACCTGATAATAATGAATTACAATAGTCCAGCCTAGAGGAAATAAATGCATGAATTAGTTTTTCAGCATCACTCCGAGACAAGACCTTTCTGATTTTAGAGATATTGCGTAAATGCAAAAAAGCAGTCCTACATATTTGTTTAATATGTGCTTTGAATGACATATCCTGATCAAAAATGACTCCAAGATTTCTCACAGTATTACTAGAGGTCAGGGTAATGCCATCCAGAGTAAGGATCTGGTTAGACACCATGTTTCTAAGATTTGTGGGGCCAAGAACAATAACTTCAGTTTTATCTGAGTTTAAAAGCAGGAAATTAGAGGTCATCCATGTCTTTATGTCTGTAAGACAATCCTGCAGTTTAGCTAATTGGTGTGTGTCCTCTGGCTTCATGGATAGATAAAGCTGGGTATCATCTGCGTAACAATGAAAATTTAAGCAATACCGTCTAATAATACTGCCTAAGGGAAGCATATATAAAGTGAATAAAATTGGTCCTAGCACAGAACCTTGTGGAACTCCATAATTAACTTTAGTCTGTGAAGAAGATTCCCCATTTACATGAACAAATTGTAATCTATTAGACAAATATGATTCAAACCACCGCAGCGCAGTGCCTTTAATACCTATGGCATGCTCTAATCTCTGTAATAAAATTTTATGGTCAACAGTATCAAAAGCAGCACTGAGGTCTAACAGAACAAGCACAGAGATGAGTCCACTGTCCGAGGCCATAAGAAGATCATTTGTAACCTTCACTAATGCTGTTTCTGTACTATGATGAATTCTAAAACCTGACTGAAACTCTTCAAATAGACCATTCCTCTGCAGATGATCAGTTAGCTGTTTTACAACTACCCTTTCAAGAATTTTTGAGAGAAAAGGAAGGTTGGAGATTGGCCTATAATTAGCTAAGATAGCTGGGTCAAGTGATGGCTTTTTAAGTAATGGTTTAATTACTGCCACCTTAAAAGCCTGTGGTACATAGCCAACTAACAAAGATAGATTGATCATATTTAAGATCGAAGCATTAAATAATGGTAGGGCTTCCTTGAGCAGCCTGGTAGGAATGGGGTCTAATAAACATGTTGATGGTTTGGATGAAGTAACTAATGAAAATAACTCAGACAGAACAATTGGAGAGAAAGAGTCTAACCAAATACCGGCATCACTGAAAGCAGCCAAAGATAACGATACGTCTTTGGGATGGTTATGAGTAATTTTTTCTCTAATAGTTAAAATTTTGTTAGCAAAGAAAGTCATGAACTCATTACTAGTTAAAGATAATGGAATACTCAGCTCAATAGAGCTCTGACTCTTTGTCAGCCTGGCTACAGTGCTGAAAAGAAACCTGGGGTTGTTCTTATTTTCTTCAATTAGTGATGAGTAGAAAGATGTCCTAGCTTTACGGAGGGCTTTTTTATAGAGCAACAGACTCTTTTTCCAGGCTAAGTGAAGATCTTCTAAATTAGTGAGACGCCATTTCCTCTCCAACTTACGGGTTATCTGCTTTAAGCTACGAGTTTGAGCTTAAAGATGAGAAACCAGTGGCTGCCAGATTTTATCAAAGTCCTTCAATTTGACCTTCATAATAAATCTAATTCTCTCCAGAAGTAAGGTGTTTGTCAACTCAGTCAACCATTGTTTGAAGGCGGGCACCTCTTTCTTTTTCCAGTTTGGTAGGATCAATTTTTTGCTGTTATAAGGCCATAAGCCAGGAGATGCTGTTCTGCAACATTTAGCTTCCTTAGCCCCTCAGAAGTTCCCAGAATTATTAAAATAAGATCTGGGTCTAGTTGAATCCCCAAAATCTGTGGAAAAAAAAATCTAATATTTCATGCCAATAGTTTTGAAGTTTGGGGCAGAGAGCAAATCTATGTAATAGGGTAGCCTCCATGGACTTGCATTTCTCACATAGAGGAGAGACTTCAGGGAATATTTTGTGTAGCTTCATTTTGGAATAATGTAGTCTGTGCAGTATTTTGAATTGAATTAAACAGTGTCGCTCATTTATAGAACATTCATGTATGTGCTCTAAACTCTCCTCCCACACACTGGGAGGTATCGGGGCTCCTAACTCTCTTTCCCATTCCTTCTTTATCTTGTCCATCTTTGGAAGACACATGATTTGTAGTGTTTCATATAGTTGCGAGATTATGTAACGTGGGTTAGGGAACAGATTAAATGAATTCTCTATCCTGTCTGGGTTTGCCTTCTCAAAATTAGAAAGGTGTGTTCTAACATAGTCCCTAACCTATCGAAAAAGCTGATTTCTCTGCAAATTATATCTTTCTTGGAGTTGCTGGAAAGACGCAAAGTCCCTTCTATGTAAAGGTAAGCCACGACACCGATCCCTAATCGTGTCCAGATGGTAAAGACTCCATCCAGAGCTGAGGGAGTGAAAGAAGGGTTTGCCATTATGGGCAGCAGAAATGATACTGCCTTGAGCTTGAAATGAGTCTTTAGTTGTTTCCATATCCTAATTAAAGCATAAATTACAGGGTTATGTTTAAAGCAAGTTTTATTGACTGGGATGGGTGACAGTATAACTGCTTTAATAGAATAGGGTAGACAGTCCTCCTGTACCATTTCTAGCTTATCATAGGGTGAAGGATTGTCATCTAGCCAGTGTACCATTGAGCGTAACCCAGTGGCCCAGTAATATAAAATAAAATTAGGCAGTACCAACCCCCATTAGTTCTATGTTTGCAAAGATGATTCTTCTTTATTCTATGAGACTTGCAATGCCATACAAAAGGGAGAACAACTGAGTCCAATTTACTGAAAAAAAGATTTGGCAAGATATATAGGCAGGTTTTGAAAAAGATAAAGTAGCTGAGAGAAGAAAATTATTTTGATAGCGTTCACTCTGCCCAATAGAGAAATGGGGAGTGTTTTCCAAAATTGTATATTGTTTGCTAGCTTATCCAACAGGGCAGGGAAATTGGCCTTATAAAGATCTTTATACTTCTTGGTAATTACTATCCCCAAATTGGTTATTCTGTCTGATGCTATTCTGAGAGGTAACTGTTTGAGCCAATCTTGATCCGCATCTTGTACTGGTAATAGCTCGCTTTTGCCCCATGTAGCACCGTGGCCTCAATTCGCCTTAATTAAATAAATACATTAATGCTGTCTCAAAAACCTGAGTTTGGAACTGCAGACAAAAGACTGTGTTTTCCTTCTCAGTTGAGAAATTCCTAAGTCATCTGGAGATCTTCAGATAAAGCTTGGAGGCATCCCCCATGGGCCAACACTGGGATTCACAGCAAAACAAAACTGTAATTCAAAGTTCTTCAAAGGGGAGCCCTTGCCTTTTTATTAGTGAATTTTCAGTCATTATGAATTACATGACATTATAATGGCTTCATGTCAGAATCTGAAATTTCCCAGGCCCGAAGAACCCACTTTTACATGACTACCATGAATTTCAATATGACTGCCCAAATGTCAAGCCCAACCCCAAAAACAAAGACACCACCTAGTGGTAGGAGGAGGAAATAACACACTAATTACTTATGAAATGAACTCGGTCCAGAACACTCCCCGCCTGGTATCTAAAAAGATGCCACCTTTGACAAGGGGAGTTAAGAAACTATAAACCCTAATCAGTCTCTGGGGAGAGGAGTAGGATGACCTCTGAGACAGGTCGCAGATAGGTCTTACTTGACCCATCCCTTGCAGTCTTGATCTCCACCTTCCTTACCCTCCCCTCTGTACTGGGGAAGGTCTTAACGATGACGCCCATGGGCCAGTCGTTTCTCTGCAACTGGTCGTTTTTAAGGAGGATGACATCACCTTCTTTCAGATTGCATTTCTCCTTTTCCCACTTCCTGCGTCTTTGCAGAGTGGGGAGGTATTCAGTCCTCCAGCGATGCCAAAAGGTGTTGGCGAGGCTTTGGACCTGCTTCCACTGCTTCCCGTAGAGGTCCTTCTCGTTAAATTCACCCTTGGGAGGAGGAAGAGCACTGACCTTCTGGGTGAGAAGTGTCGCTGGTGTCAGGATGAATGGGGAGTCGGGGTCTGTGGACACAGGAACCAGTGGACGGGCGTTCAGGATAGCTGAGACCTCTGCCATGAATGTTGTCAGGACCTCATTGTGTGAGCTTTGCTGGGCTGACCTTCAACAGCATCGAGTCCAGGATACGCCTGGCCAGTCCAATTAGCCGCTCCCAACTGCCCCCCATGTGCGAAGAGTGTGGTGGGTTAAAGATCCACTTACACCCATTGGCACTGAGATATCCTTGCACCTCCTTGTCACTGGTCACAGAGTCCATCTGCAACTCCTCACAGGCCCCGACGAAGTTGGTGCCACAATCGCTTCTAATTTGTTTCACTGGCCCCCTGACTGAGAAGAACCATCGTAGAGCGTTGATGAAGCTTGAAGAGTCCATTGACTCCAGTACTTCTATATGTGTGGCCCTAGTGCTCATACATGTAAAAAGCACAGCCCATCTTTTGCTGCTAGTCAGTCCTCCTGTGGTCCGCCGTGCCGTGACCATCCATAGTCCGAAGACATCCACACCCACAAATGAGAAGGGAGGATCTGCGCTGAGGCGGTCCACAGGTAAGTCAGCCATCTTTTGAGTCTCCATCTTCCTGCGTAATCTTCTGCATGTGACGCAATGATGAAGGATGCTGCTGATGCGCCGTTTCCCACCGATAATCCACAGGCCTGCCGCTCTCACAGCACCCTCAGTGAGGTGCCGTCCTTGGTGCTGGACCTGCTCATGAAAATGCCGGATGAGCAAGGTTGTGACGTGGCTCTGCCCAGGTAAGATTATAGGACTAACTTCTTTTCCATCCAGGTTTGCCTTGGACAGGCGTCCTCCAATCCTGAGAATGCCAGCACTGTCAAGGTAAGGACACAGGCTAAGGAGTGGGCTTTGTTTAGGAATGGCTATTCCTCCCCGGATGCATTCCAACGTCTCCACGAAGGCATCTTGTTGGACAGCCCGTATTATGATGTTTCTTGCTTCCTCCAAGTCTTCTGTGGGACAGGGCCCTTCATGGATGTGCCAACCCTTGCAGTTGCTCCCCTGTGTGAAGGAGTGGGCAACATGAATGAGCCTAGCAACTGCTCGATTGAGTGACCGCCAGCTGGAGAACCTCTCAAAACATATAGGGTCAAGTTTATCAGCGGTAACCCTGTTGAGATGACAAGTGATCTGTGGGCGAACGTCAGGGTCAGAGGTAGGGTCAACCAAGTCAAAGGAACTAGGTGCAGGTTCGACTTCAGATGACATCAACAGAAATGGTGGTCCACACAGCCATGTGGTGTTAGTCAGGCTGCCTGCTAGGACTGATCGAGAGCCATGGTCGGCAGGGTTTTGGCTGGAGGGCACGTACTTCCATTGCTTAGGGCTTGTTGACCTCCTAATGCGCTGCACCCTGTTGCCCACGTAGACGTAGAATCATCTTGATTCATTGTGAATGTAGCCTAGGACCACCTTGCTGTCTGAGTAGAATGTCACAGCGTCGAAGATGGTGTCCATCTCATCCACAATCGCGTCTGCAATTTCTACAGCCAGGACCGCAGCACACAGCTCGAGCCTTGGAACTGTTGTTTCTGGACGTGGAGCAAGCTTTGCCTTGCCAAATACGAAGCCAACCTCCACGTCGCTGCTTACATCTGTTGTCCTCACGTAGGCGACAGCAGCTATAGCAGTGGTGGAAGCATCGCAAAACACGCACAGCTCCTTACTGCATGCTTGGCGGAGAGAGATGGAGGTGTATTGGCGCGGGATCTTGAGCTGTTCAAGCTCCTTCAGAGGGTCCCTCCACAGCTTCCATTCTCTGTACTTTTCCTCAGGGAGAGGGGCATCCCAGTCGCATGACTCTGTGGTAAGCTCCCTCAGTATGGACCTTCCTTGAATACTTACGGGGCAGCAAAACCTAGCGGGTCAAACAGACTGTTTACAGTTGACAGGACCCCACATCTTGTGTAAGGCTTCTCTGCATCGGCGACCTGGAACGTGAATACGTCTTCTGAAATGTCCCAGCTCACCCCTAAACTTCTCTGCATGGGAGGGGGGTCTGTACTGAGATCCAGATCTTTCATCCCCTTAGCCAGATCTTCAGGAGGGAAGGCTCTCATCACAGCCACCCTGTTCAACAAGATCTTGTGAAGCCGGAGGTTGGAGAGGGCTAGCATGTCTTGAATGTTGTGAAGAAGAGTGATGGGTTCCTCTTCTGAAGGGACAGACAGAAGACCATTGTCGACATAGAAATTCCTCTCAACAAACAGCCTCGCCTCCATGCCGTACTCCCTCTCTCCCTCTGCAGCAGCTTTTCAGAGCCCGTACATGGCCACGGATGGCGATGGGCTATTTCCAAAGACATGTACGCGCATCCTGTACTCAATGACATCGTCATCTAGGTCATTATTGCGATGCCAGAGAAAGCGCAGAAAGTTCCGATGGTTCTCACGTATGACAAAGCAATGGAACATCTGCTGGATGTCAGTCGTCACTGCCACTGGCTCCCTCCTAAACCGCAGCAGTACTCCGAGCAAACTGTTGTTCATGTTTGGACCCGTGAGGAGGACATCATTGAGGGATACCCCTTGGTGTTGCGCGCTGGAGTCGAATACCACCCTCACCTGTCCAGGCTTCTGAGGGTGATATACCCCAAAGAATGGTAGATACCAGCACTCCTCATCTGGTGGCAAGGGTGGTGCCACTTCAGCATGTCCATTCTCAAAGAGCTTGCCCATGAACTCAGTGAAATGCTCCTTCCTCTCAGGACGTTTCCTGAGTAACTTAGTGACTGTAGCGAGACGGGTTCTTGCCTGCTCGCGGTTGTTTGGCAGATGCTGGCGTGGGATGCGGAAGGGGAGTGGAGCCTGCCAGCTGTTATCATCACCCTGTTTCAGTTCCGTCTCCATAATCCTCAGGAAGGCAAGATCCTCCATAGAAGGTGCTGTCTTGTCATCATCCTTTATGTGGCAGAAGATGGACTCCCCCATGAGTTGCGTTTTGTAACTTGGCAAGGACAGCTGCTTTTCTGAGACTGACGGATTCTGGAACTGGCGAGGGTGGCTGAGTTTGTCTTTGATTTCAATTTTGTTGATGCAGGGATACAGAACACTAGGACGCCCATTCTCAAGAATGTAGGTTCTGTAGGTGTTCAAAGGCGAGGGTACGTGTGTGCCGTTGATACACACATCCCCTACCACCACCCAGCCGAGTGCTAAACCGTTTGGCGAAGGGAGCATGTGGAGGGCCGTTGCGTTGCTCAAGGACCTTGTGCACCTGAATAATGTCTCTTCCTAAAAGAAGTAAGATCTCGGCCTTAGGGTCAAAGGGAGGTATCTTAGAGGCAAGAGACTTCAGGTGCGGATGGTACTTCACAGCAGCCGGCGTGGGAATCTCTGCCCAATTATCAGGAAGTTGGTCACACTCAACGAGTGTAGGCAGAGCTAGACTGGTCTTTTCATCAGCCGATTGCATGATGAATCCCTTTGCCCTGCGTCCTGCAACCTCTGACACACCTGCACAGGTTTTGAGTGTGTAGGGAGAGGTGTTGTCGGCTATATTGAACATCTCAAAGAACGACGACCTGGCTAGTGACCTATTACTCTGGTCATCTAGGACTGCGTATGCGGTCATCTTCTTCTCAGGGTGGTCCTTAGGATATCAATCAATCAATCAATCAATCAATTTTTTATATAGCGCCAAATCACAACAAACAGTTGCCCCAAGGCGCTTTATATTGTAAGGCAAGGCCATACAATAATTATGTAAAACCCCAACGGTCAAAACGACCCCCTGTGAGCAAGCACTTGGCTACAGTGGGAAGGAAAAACTCCCTTTTAACAGGAAGAAACCCTCCAGCAGAACCAGGCTCAGGGAGGGGCAGTCTTCTGCTGGGACTGGTTGGGGCTGAGGGAGAGAACCAGGAAAAAGACATGCTGTGGAGGGGAGCAGAGATCGATCACTAATGATTAAATGCAGAGTGGTGCATATAGAGCAAAAAGAGAAAGAAACAGTGCATCATGGGAACCCCCCAGCAGTCTATGTCTATAGCAGCATAACTAAGGGATGGTTCAGGGTCACCTGATCCAGCCCTAACTATAAGCTTTAGCAAAAAGGAAAGTTTTAAGCCTAATCTTAAAAGTAGAGAGGGTGTCTGTCTCCCTGATCTGAATTGGGAGCTGGTTCCACAGGAGAGGAGCCTGAAAGCTGAAGGCTCTGCCTCCCATTCTACTCTTACAAACCCTAGGAACTACAAGTAAGCCTGCAGTCTGAGAGCGAAGCGCTCTATTGGGGTGATATGGTACTACGAGGTCCCTAAGATAAGATGGGACCTGATTATTCAAAACCTTATAAGTAAGAAGAAGAATTTTAAATTCTATTCTAGAATTAACAGGAAGCCAATGAAGAGAGGCCAATATGGGTGAGATATGCTCTCTCCTTCTAGTCCCCGTCAGTACTCTAGCTGCAGCATTTTGAATTAACTGAAGGCTTTTTAGGGAACTTTTAGGACACCCTGATAATAATGAATTACAATAGTCCAGCCTAGAGGAAATAAATGCATGAATTAGTTTTTCAGCATCACTCTGAGACAAGACCTTTCTGATTTTAGAGATATTGCGTAAATGCAAAAAAGCAGTCCTACATATTTGTTTAATATGCGCTTTGAATGACATATCCTGATCAAAAATGACTCCAAGATTTCTCACAGTATTACTAGAGGTCAGGGTAATGCCATCCAGAGTAAGGATCTGGTTAGACACCATGTTTCTAAGATTTGTGGGGCCAAGTACAATAACTTCAGTTTTATCTGAGTTTAAAAGCAGGAAATTAGAGGTCATCCATGTCTTTATGTCTGTAAGACAATCCTGCAGTTTAGCTAATTGGTGTGTGTCCTCTGGCTTCATGGATAGATAAAGCTGGGTATCATCTGCGTAACAATGAAAATGTAAGCAATACCGTCTAATAATACTGCCTAAGGGAAGCATGTATAAAGTGAATAAAATTGGTCCTAGCACAGAACCTTGTGGAACTCCATAATTAACTTTAGTCTGTGAAGAAGATTCCCCATTTACATGAACAAATTGTAATCTATTAGACAAATATGATTCAAACCACCGCAGCGCAGTGCCTTTAATACCTGTGGCATGCTCTAATCTCTGTAATAAAATTTTATGGTCAACAGTATCAAAAGCAGCACTGAGGTCTAACAGAACAAGCACAGAGATGAGTCCACTGTCCGAGGCCATAAGAAGATCATTTGTAACCTTCACTAATGCTGTTTCTGTACTATGATGAATTCTAAAACCTGACTGAAACTCTTCAAATAGACCATTCCTCTGCAGATGATCAGTTAGCTGTTTTACAACTACCCTTTCAAGAATTTTTGAGAGAAAAGGAAGGTTGGAGATTGGCCTATAATTAGCTAAGATAGCTGGGTCAAGTGATGGCTTTTTAAGTAATGGTTTAATTACTGCCACCTTAAAAGCCTGTGGTACATAGCCAACTAACAAAGATAGATTGATCATATTTAAGATCGAAGCATTAAATAATGGTAGGGCTTCCTTGAGCAGCCTGGTAGGAATGGGGTCTAATAAACATGTTGATGGTTTGGATGAAGTAACTAATGAAAATAACTCAGACAGAACAATCGGAGAGAAAGAGTCTAACCAAATACCGGCATCACTGAAAGCAGCCAAAGATAACGATACGTCTTTGGGATGGTTATGAGTAATTTTTTCTCTAATAGTTAAAATTTTGTTAGCAAAGAAAGTCATGAAGTCATTACTAGTTAAAGTTAATGGAATACTCAGCTCAATAGAGCTCTGACTCTTTGTCAGCCTGGCTACAGTGCTGAAAAGAAACCTGGGGTTGTTCTTATTTTCTTCAATTAGTGATGAGTAGAAAGATGTCCTAGCTTTACGGAGGGCTTTTTTATAGAGCAACAGACTCTTTTTCCAGGCTAAGTGAAGATCTTCTAAATTAGTAAGACGCCATTTCCTCTCCAACTTATGGGTTATCTGCTTTAAGCTACGAGTTTGTGAGTTATACCACGGAGTCAGACACTTCTGATTTAAAGCTCTCTTTTTCAGAGGAGCTACAGCATCCAAAGTTGTCTTCAATGAGGATGTAAAACTATTGACGAGATACTCTATCTCCCTTACAGAGTTTAGGTAGCTACTCTGCACTGTGTTGGTATATGGCATTAGAGAACATAAAGAAGGAATCATATCCTTAAACCTAGTTACAGCGCTTTCTGAAAGACTTCTAGTGTAATGAAACTTATTCCCCACTGCTGGGTAGTCCATCAGAGTAAATGTAAATGTTATTAAGAAATGATCAGACAGAAGGGAGTTTTCAGGGAATACTGTTAAGTCTTCTATTTCCATACCATAAGTCAGAACAAGATCTAAGATATGATTAAAGTGGTGGGTGGACTCATTTAGTTTTTGAGCAAAGCCAATAGAGTCTAATAATAGATTAAATGCAGTGTTGAGGCTGTCATTCTCAGCATCTGTGTGGATGTTAAAATCGCCCACTATAATTATCTTATCTGAGCTAAGCACTAAGTCAGACAAAAGGTCTGAAAATTCACAGAGAAACTCACAGTAACGACCAGGTGGACGATAGATAATAACAAATAAAACTGGTTTTTGGGACTTCCAATTTGGATGGACAAGACTAAGAGTCAAGCTTTCAAATGAATTAAAGCTCTGTCTGGGTTTTTGATTAATTAATAAGCTGGAATGGAAGATTGCTGCTAATCCTCCGCCCCGGCCCGTGCTACGAGCATTCTGACAGTTAGTGTGACTCGGGGGTGTTGACTCATTTAAACTAACATATTCATCCTGCTGTAACCAGGTTTCTGTTAGGCAGAATAAATCAATATGTTGATCAATTATTATATCATTTACCAACAGGGACTTAGAAGAGAGAGACCTAATGTTTAATAGACCACATTTAACTGTTTTAGTCTGTGGTGCAGTTGAAGGTGCTATATTATTTTTTCTTTTTGAATTTTTATGCTAAAATAGATTTTTGCTGGTTATTGGTAGTCTGGGAGCAGGCACCGTCTCTACGGGGATGGGGTAATGAGGGGATGGCAGGGGGAGAGAAGCTGCAGAGAGGTGTGTAAGACTACAACTCTGCTTCCTTGTCCCAACCCTGGATAGTCACGGTTTGGAGGATTTAAGAAAATTGGCCAGATTTCTAGAAATGAGAGCTGCTCCATCCAAAGTTGGATGGATGCCGTCTCTCCTAACAAGACCAGGTTTTCCCCAGAAGCTTTGCCAATTATCTATGAAGCCCACCTCATTTTTTGGACACCACTCAGACAGCCAGCAATTCAAGGAGAACATGCGGCTAAACATGTCACTCCCGGTCTGATTGGGGAGGGGCCCAGAGAAAACTACAGAGTCCGACATTGTTTTTGCAAAGTTACACACCGATTTAATGTTAATTTTAGTGACCTCCGATTGGCGTAACCGGGTGTCATTACTGCCGACGTGAATTACAATCTTACCAAATTTACGCTTAGCCTTAGCCAGCAGTTTCAAATTTCCTTCAATGTCGCCTGCTCTGGCCCCCGGAAGACAATTGACTATGGTTGCTGGTGTCGCTAACTTCACATTTCTCAAAACAGAGTCGCCAATAACCAGATCCTCGGCGGGTGTGTCGTCGAGTGGGGAAAAACGGTTAGAGATGTGAACGGGTTGGCGGTGTACACGGGGCTTCTGTTTAGGGCTACGCTTCCTCCTCACAGTCACCCAGTCGGCCTGCTTTCCCAGCTGCTCGGGATCTGCCAGGGGGTAACTAACGGCGGCTAAGCTACCTTGGTCCGCACCGACTACAGGGGCCTGGCTAGCTGTAGAATTTTCCACGGTGCGGAGCCGAGTCTCCAATTCGCCCAGCCTGGCCTCCAAAGCTACGAATAAGCTACACTTATTACAAGTACCGTTACTGCTAAAGGAGGCCGAGGAATAACTAAACATTTCACACCCAGAGCAGAAAAGTGCAGGAGAGACAGGAGAAGCCGCCATGCTAAATCGGCTAAGAGCTAGTAGCTACGCTAAGCTAGCGGATTCCTAAAAACACGCAAAGTGAATAATGTGTAAATAATTTAGAGGTGATTCAGCAGAAGGAGTGCTTTAGTTAAGGCACGTAAAGATTACACTGGGAAACAAATCGTAATCTAGATAACTAGATCAATCTAACTGTGCAGATTAAACAGCTAACAGATACAGAAAAACACCGCTGTGCTCCGGAACAGGAAGTGATACAATACCGCAGTGAGAGCCAACCACCAGTATAATGCGCCAAATCACAGCAAAAGCCGTCTATATACATAGACAAGACAGATTTTGGCACAGGACTTGGTTGCCGCACTGTTTCCACAGACCTCTGTGCAGATTGAGGTAGTGACTGAAGCTGTGGTTGATTCCTCTCCCTCCCCGCCATGCTCTTCAGAGGGGCCGCTAGCTGGCTTTGTCGACCATGGTGCAGGACCGGCATGAAGGGCTGCAATGTGCTTATCACTGTTGCACTCAGAGCACTGGATGATAGCCCTGCAGTTCTTAGCTTGGTGGGAGGTTGAGGAACAACAACGGAAGCATATGCCATTCTCCTTAAGGAAGGCCTTACGCTCGTCCAGCAGTTTTGCTCTAAAGGCTCTACACTTTGGTAGCGGGTGTGGCTTTTTATGTATGGGGCACTGGTTCTTCGGGTTGTCAAATCCCTTGGTCTCATTCCCCTTGGCAGCATTATCCACCTCCGTTTTATGCACAGCTAAAGGAGTTTCAGCTGATTTTAATGAGAATTTCTCCCCTTTAGGTAGCGCGTTGCTGGGAGCTGCAGCAGCAAAGCTTGGGTCGTTCCTCATCTTTGCTTCTGCACGAATGAAGTCGGCGAACACGGAGAAGGGTGGGAAGATGGTGTGGTGTTCTTCCTTATACTTTGTACCATGCACCATCCATTTCTCCTGCAGATTGAATGGCAATTTTTCCAGGATAGGGTTAATGCCTCGCGCTGTATCGAGGAAAGCCAAAGCAGGTAGGAACCCATCCTCCTTGGCTGCCTGTATCTCCACGAGAAGGTCGCCTAGTTCTCGTAGCCGCTTGGGTTCTTTACTGGAGAACTTGGGGAACCGTTCAAGCTTGTTAAAGAGAGCCACTTCCATGGCCTCTGGCGATCCATAAACCTCCTCTAGTCTTTGCCAGACCATACTGAGGGCCTCACCAGGGTAGTTGATACGAACTGACCTCACTCTCCTTGCATGTTCTGCAGAATCCGGTCCAAGCCACTTAATCAGCAGGTCAAGTTCCTCACTAGGCTTCAGACCCAGATCTTCCGTAGGGTTAGAGAAGGCAGACCCCCAAGCCCAGTAGTCTTCGGGTTTGTCGTTGAACTTTGTGAGTCCAGCCGTCAATAGCTCGCGGTGAGCTAAGAACCTTCCCAGCACTGATACATGTGTAGTGGATTCTCCTCCACGTGGATAGCTGTAATCCGCTGTATCATGTCTGGGCGTCCAACGGTTCTTCTGTTCAGATATTGGGTGTGATGCAATAAATTCACTTTCTCTTTTCGGTGTGAATTGTAGTGACTGTCGCATTGAATTAGTGGCTTCCACAGGCAACTGTTGCCTTTCACGTTGACTAGGTGGCTCATTATGTAGATGAGAATCATCAGGTGGCTTGGGGTGAACAGCTGTTGAAGGACTGAAATCGGCCATTTTATCCTGTTCCGGATCATCTGTTGGCTCCTCGCCTTTCACGTAGTGATACTGTTCTTGAACATATTTCTCTGTTCTCTCAACTGAATGATATGATGAGCCTTGGTCAATATTGTGAGCTGCAGCGAGCTCCCCCATGGCTGCCGAATCCACTGCCGCTTCCAATACATTAGCTTCAGCATGAGCAGCCTCAGCCTCTTTCTCTTGCTGTATGGCCTCCAATGTGGCTTTGAGACGTGTCTTCTCTACTTTAAGATCAATCTCCCTTTGTGCATAAGATGCTCTGGTACGCGCAGCTTCAGCCTTAGCTCGTGCCTCTACCGCAGCTAAGCTAGCTGCAGATCTGACAGAGCGCTTCGATGATTTTGATGTGCGTGACCGCGCTGACCTTGTTTCATAGTTCTTTTCTTCTGGTAATGACATCTTGAAACTGGTAGATGCAGAACAGGCTGGATATCTTACTCACTGCGGTAGAAATTACTGTTGAAGCATCTTTTTACTGTTCTGCCCTCATTAAAGAGTCCCCCTTCTTCAATTAGACAGACAGATGACTCCCATCACACACTGGTCAGATTTGGTAGGTTTATTCAAGCTGACAGCATGCAAAAGGTGTAAAACGAAAATGAAGAAACAAAATAAAACATACAATCAGCATAAAATATGTATAAACTAAGATATCTAAGACACATCCCCAAACATATGGTCTACAGCTAGCCTAGAAAGCTACTACAGTCACTATCTGGATATATGAAATAGCATGTCAAAGATCAATAGCTCTCACTTTGTTGAAATTACAAAAATATACAGAAATATACACATTATATATTTATACTAACAATATTCTTCAAAAATACTCACAGACGATGCTCCTACAAGTGATTTCAAAAGAGGATGGATTAAGATGTTGTTGCTGCTCACACTATCGTGCCAATACTGGTCTGACTGAAACAAAGGATTCAAGGTGACTTTCTATAAGTGTCACATGACTACCATGAATTTCAATATGACTGCCCAAATGTCAAGCCCAACCCCAAAAACAAAGACACCACCTAGTGGTAGGAGGAGGAAATAACACACTAATTACTTATGAAATGAACTCGGTCCAGAACATGGTGAAATATTCTGGTTTATCCAAAGGATGTGTCTGACAATTAATGTGTATCCATTCAAATGTCTCAGAACAGATAATATGTCAAAATAGTTAATGTGTTTAAATAATTGAATCATTTGTGTCTGCACTGTGACCACATGAGGTTTTCTGTGAAACTACACACCCTAAATGGGTGGAGTTTGGTGACGTCAGTCCCTTTTAAAAAGTAAGAACAGAGTCCACTGGCAATGCTCTCGGCAGCTCTTCTCTTGCATCTCTCTCGCTTCCTTTCATAAACGCTTAATTTTTATTTTTGGGTCAACAAGGCCCCATGCTAAGCTAACCTAGCTGAAGCTACCACGTGGCATTCTTTGTTCATTTTTGATCATTTGAACAAAGTTTTAACCTGACGCTTTAAGGTGCATCAAGTCTTTAGAATTTTTAAGAGAACGTCCGAGCTGAACTTTTCAAATTAATAGCGAACTTACAGAAAAGCGACTCTCCTTTTCTGTCGGCTATTTTGTTTTGTTTTTTTCAACGCTTTTCAAGTTTTAACTTTTTCCTAAATTCACAAAGATTTTTAATCTGGCTCCAACAAACTTTTTAAAAGCTACCAGAAACCATTTTCAACAAACACCTTCTGACTCTGGGTTCCTGCAAGTTGACAACGGTGCTGATTTCAAACCATCAGCCATCCTGTCAGTAAAGCCGACACAAGCCTTTGGGATCGCCTGGGGAGACCCCTGAGTTAACCCCTTGACCCGAGTGAGCACGACGGATGGACGGAAAGACTGATCCATCTGAACCAACTTCTCAATGGACCAGCTAAGTGACCCAGTTAAAGGTTCCAGAAGAAGGGTTTGTTGTTAAAGGATACAAAGTGGCTCCTCCTTATTATTATTCTTCCTTTTAAACATATTCATATGTTTGTTTAATATTTTTCTTAATAATTGGCTTCAAATTTCATCATTAAATTCTAATCAGATTTATTCACTTAAAGTCTTTGAGCTTTATCTCTCTCTTTCAACATCTCATGAGTAAGAAAATTGTTTCCATGAATGAACTTATTTAATCACTGTCCATGAAAATGCCAGTAAACTATTCATTACTTGTAACTAAATTGTAAATATTTCTGCTGTGGTTCATTTTGTGTTCAGAAAGAAACCCTTGGTCAATTGTGTTGTGAATTCACTTTCAGATCAGAGGCTGATTAATTGAGACTGATTTAATTAAATTGAGACTGACTAATTCATTTGAGAATGATAAATTAATGAATGTTTAAAGTACCTATGCTGTAAATAGGTGGTGCCCCAAGTAATAATTAAATAATAAGTATTAAACACTAAATTGTTAATTATTTTGGTGACTCATCAGATGGGGCCTAATCTGATCTAATTCAATTTGGGAGTTTAACTGCTTATTCACTATCCTCTTATTGGTGCTCCAGTGTGGAGGCGCTAATAAATAAATACACTACATTTTTTGGTGCTTCCATGTGAGGCCTGAATATCTGTAAATTTGCTACATATTACATATTTTGGTTCCCTGTGTGGAGGCTTTATTAAAAATTCGCTACATATATCTTTTGGTGCCCCGTTGTGAGGCTCTAATAAATGAATACACTACACCCACTTAATTTTCTAACCTGAGAAACTGCCAAACAGATGAAACATTTTCAAAATTGAAGGAATTGTAATCCTAGGCTGAGTGACAAATAACAAAATATCGTCCACATACAATGAAATCTTATTCCTGGTGTATTCTGTATTATAGCCATGTACGAGGTCTGTTAGAAAAGTATCGGACCTTTTTATTTTTTTCAAAAACTATATGGATTTGAATCACGTGCGATTACATCAGACAAGCTTGAACCCTCGTGGGCATGCAAGAGTTTTTTCATGCCTGTCGGTTACGTCATTCGCCTGTGGGCTGGCTTTGAGTGAGGAGTGGTCCACCCCTCCCGTCGGAATCTCTTTGTCTGAGAACTTCCTGAGAGACTGACGCTTTGCTTGATCAAATGTTTTTCAAAAACTGTGAGGCACATCGAAGTGGACACCATTCGAGAAATTCAGCTGGTTTTCTGTGAAAATTTTAACGGCTGATGAGAGATTATGGACTGTTGCTGTCACTTTAAGGACTGCCCACGGAGCGGGACGTCGCGATGCGCCCTGAGCCGCTGCTGTCTGCCTGTTTCGAGCTGAAAGCTTCCAAATTTAAGCCTCTGTTGACCCAGGACATTGTGAGAGAACAGAGAACTTTCAGAAGAGGTCGGGATCAGCAGTTTATCCGGACATTCCACTGTTAAAGGAGATTTTGTAATGAAAGAAAGTGCGGACGGGTCCGCGCGTCGGGACGCAGCCGGCACCACGCGCCGCCACAGGAAAAACATCTCCGTTGGAAGCCTTAAGGAGAAGTTGGAACATGTCCAGCTGTTAAACAATTTCTCAGATACTCACTCAACTGAAAGCCATCAAAAGCCGCCTGGTTTTTACAAAACCGCGCCGGCTGCGTCCCGATGCGCGGACCCGTCCTCACGTCTTTGGCTGGGCTGTCATTACATCATCAATAAATGCACAAGTTTACGTTGATATTTTGGACACTTTTCTTATCCCATCAATTGAAAGGATGTTTGGGGATGATGAAATCATTTTTCAAGATGATAATGCATCTTGCCATAGAGCAAAAACTGTGAAAACATTCCTTGCAAAAAGACACATAGAGTCAATGTCATGGCCTGCAAATAGTCCAGATCTTAATCCGATTGAAAATCCATGCCTCAGAGCCTGCAAGCTGTTATAAAAGCCAGAGGTGGTGCAACAAAATACTAGTGATGTGTTGGAGCGTTCTTTTGTTTTTCATGATTCCATAATTTTTTCCTCAGAATCGAGTGATTCCATATTTTTTCCCTGTTCTTAGTCTAAAAAAGTAACCGTTACTGACTGCCACAATTTTTTTTTTCTGATTTCTTGTAGTGTTTCTTAAAGCCAGAAAGTTGCCATTTGAAATGACTTCAGTTTTGTGTCATGTCTGTGATCTGCTTTTTTTCTACAAAATTAAACAACTGAATGAACATCCTCCGAGGCCGGTGATTCCATAATTTTTGCCAGGGGTTGTATAAGAGCTTAATCCAGGAGACAAATTTATCACCATAACTGAGCTTCTGAAAGACATATGCCCGACGTAAGTATGCCCAGTCGACCCGGTCGAATGCTTTCTCAATGTCCAAACTCAGGATAATCAGGTCTTTTTGGGGAAGTCTGGAAGAGTGCATGATGTTTAAAAGACATCTAAAAATGTGAAAGGAATTCCTTTGTGGGATAAACCCACTTTGGTCTGGGTGAATCAGCTTTCACATAAATGCATTAAGTCTTCTAGCCAAAGTCTTGGCCAGAATTTTTTGATCTGAATTTAGTAATGAATCCTGGACAAATAAATGTTGAGTTTATGCTGCACTCATATATCCAGTGGTTAAAATCATTCTGTGGAAGTACTGCACTGTTAAATTTTTTTTTTTTTAGTTTGGAGAAAAAGCCCTGTCAAAGCTATCATGGAAACAGATTGAAGTCTCCTTTTTTTACAATTTGGTCATCTTTCCACGTTCTTCTAAACCTATTGACCACCTGTGATCCTGTCTGATGCCTCACTTCAACTTCGATGAAAGACAGATCAATTTGGAGTGAAACAGGGAGCTGTATGTCTGGTGGTGTACCACTTTCATCTCTCCTCTTCTCCTTCCTGTCATCCAGCCGTTGCAGCACACTTTGCTCTAATCCCCCTCAGTTTCTCTGATGAGCAATGGCCGCTCTGTCTCTTTTCACTCTCTCTTCCTCTCTTTCAGTCAAGAAAGTCCTGCCAAAGCTTTTCTAAATCCCAGGTAAGAGCAGAGCTTTTCTGCAGGAAAATTTCATTTCAACACCTCTCATCTTATACAGAGTGCAGCAGGATCGGAGTCTCTAAGTTATGAATCCAATAACTACTGTGTGTGTATGGATGTGGGTGTGGGTATGCATGTGTGTGTGGGAGGACTGATTATAGCAATGGACCTGACTCTCATGAACTCAAACACAAGGTCAAAGAGAGTAAGAAAGAGAAAGGAACACCAGCACGTGAAAAACAGTGCATCCAGAAAGTATGCACAATGCATCACCTTTTCCACAGTTTGTTACATTCTTATTCCAAAATGGATTAAATTAATTTTTTCCCACAAAATTATACCCATAATGACAATGTGAAAAAAGTTTGTTTGAGATTTTTGCAAATTTATTAAAAACAAGAGCAATCAGAGATTTCTGACGTCCACCAAGGGTTGACGAGGACTCACAATGATATGTCATTCACATCGTGACCCGGACTTTACATGGATCCAGAATCCACAACACAATGTAATAATTGCATACTGATCCAGAATGGCCCAACTGATCAAGATGTTGCAATCTGATATTTAATTCCCAAGCTGAAACAAAATAGTGTCTTCCTGATCTTGGCTTTACACTGTTGTGCTGTATCTTTCTGCAGCAGAATATGCATATTGATCCGGATCACTCCCAGCAAATCCTGAGCCAGAATAAAGAACTGTATCACATCTAAAATTCAGTGGAGTCTTCCATGCCCTAATATGTATCTGTGTTGCAATTTGGTGAGAATTGGTGAAATAGTTTTGACATAATCATTCAAAGCCTATGTAAAGTGAAATCTTGATCCAGAATCCGTATGCAGATGTGGATCACCTCCAAAATTTAATGGAGTCTTCCATGGCCAAATACTGATCTGTGGTGAAAATTTCATAAAGATCCATGCAGTTTTGATGTAATCCTTGAAAGTTAGTAAAAGTAAAATCCTGATCTGATATCTATTTCTGGAGAAAATTTGGTGAATATCTGTTAAGCAGTTTTGACATTATCCTTCAAAGCCTTTACAAAGTGAAATCCTGATCCAGAATCCAGTTCTGGATCACCTCCAAAACTGAATGGACTCTTCCATGACCCAAATCTGTGGTGAAAAGTTCATCAAAATCTGTGCAGTAGTTTTGACGTAATCCTGCTAACAGACAAACTAATAAATAAATAAAGGCAGATGATTTTATTACATCCTTGGTGGACGTAATAAAAAACTACGAAATCACATGAACATAAGTATTCACAGCCTTTGCAGTGAAGCTCAAAATTGAGCTCAGGTGCATCCTGTTTCCACTGATCATCCTTGTGATATTCCTACAGCTTAACTGGAGTCCAGCTGGGGTAAATTTATCTGAATGGACATGATTTGGAAAGGCACACACCTGTCTACATATAAGGTCCCAAAGTTGACAGTGCATGTCAGAGCACAAACCAAGCATGAAGTCAAAGGAATTGTCTGTAGAACTCCAAGACAGGATTGTCTTGAGGCCCATACTAGGGGAATGAGCACAGTGACCTCCATCATCTGTAAATGGAAGAAGTTCAGATCCACCAGCACTCTTCCTAGAGTTGGCCGCGTGTCTAAACTGAGCGATCGTGGAGCAAGGGCCTTAGTCAGGGAGGTGACCAAGAACTTGACAGTCACTCTATCAGAGCTCCAGCATTCCTTTGTGGGGAGAGGAGATCCTTCAAGAAAGACAACCATCTCTGCAGAAATCCACCAATCAGGTCTGTATGGTAGAGTGGCCAGACGGACACCATTCCTTAGTAAACAGCACATGGCAGCCCACCTGGAGTTTGCCAAAAGGCACCTGAAGGACTCTCAGACCATGAGAAACAAAATTCTCTTGTCTGATGAGCCAAGCTTGAACTCTTTGGCGTGACTGACAGGCGTCACATTTGAAGGAAACCAGGCACCATCCCTGACTGTTCATCTTTCAATAGGACAATGACCACAGCCAAGATATCAAAGGAGTGGCTTCAGAACAACTCTGTGAATGTCCTTGAGTGGCCCAGTCAAAGCAACGAGCTGAATCCGATTGAACATCTCTGGAGAGATCTGAAAATGAATGTGCACCGACGCTCCCCATCTAATCTGATGGACCTTGAGAGATGCTGGAAAGAGGAATGGACAAAACTGCTCAAAGATAAGTGCGCCAAGCTTGTGGCATCATATTCAAAAAGACTTGAGGCTGTAATTGCTGCCAAAGGTGCATCAGTGAGGATTCTCTTCCTGAACATCTCAAGCACTTTCAATAGCATCCAGCCCCTTGTGCTTCAGGACAATCTGAACAGAATGCCTGGCCACTTGAATGTCCATCTACCTCACCTATAGCCCGCAGTATGTCAGGCTGAGGGACATCACATCTGACACTGTGATCAGTAGCACCACAGCACCCAAGAACACGGTGCTTTCGCCTCTTCACTTCACCACTTTGGACGTCTGCTAGAACTCTGAGCTGTGTCACATCCAGAAGTTTGCAGATGATACAGCCATTGTTAGATGCATCAGGGATGACAGACATGAGGAGTACAGGAGGTTACTGAGGGACTTTGCTGTCTGGTGCCACACAAACCATCTACAGCTCAACACCTCGAAGACAAAGGAGCTGGTCATTGACTTTGGGAAGTCCAGACCAAGACTGTGACCAGTTCTGATTGAAGGAGTTGAGGTGGATGCTGTGGATTCCTACAAGTACCTCCGGCTGTGGCTGGACAGTAAACTGAACTGGACAACCCACACCAACCACCTGTATAAGAAGGAACAGAGCAGGCTATGCTTCCTGAGGAGGCTGAGGTCATTTAACATCAGCAGGAAACTCCCGTTGATGTTCTTCCAGTCCGTGGTAGCCAGCGTCCTCTTTTACACCCTGTTGTGCTGGTGTAGGCAGCACATCCAAAAAAGACCCATCAAGGCTGGACAAACTGATCAGATGGGCTGGCTCTGTGGTTGGCATGAAACTGCACTCTCTGGTGATGGTGGCAGAGAAGAGAACACTAGACAACCTGCTGAACATTGTGGACGATGCTAGTCAATCTCTGCACACGGTCATTAGTAACCAGGGGAGCCTCTTCAGCCACAGACTGCTCCTTCCCAAGTGCAGGACCAACAGACTGACAAACTCCTTTGTCCCTCAGGTCATCAGACTGTACAAATCCTCACTCGGGCGGGTGTAACAGGAAGACAGAGGACGGGAAGGAGAACAACAGCAGTAGCCAATAAGCCAGTAGCAAGCAGCATTTTTGGTATCTATATTTGTGTATTTATATTTACAAATTGTTTTGTTTTTTTCACTTTTGATACTCTGTGTGCATCTTACCCCGTGTGCTGCTATACAATGCTGCTGGAATCTCAATTTCCATGAGGGAGTCTTCCCAAGGGATTAATAAAGTTCTATTTAATCTAAATAACAAAATATTGAGCAATATGTGTGAATATTTATGTATATGTGATTTCTTAGTTTTTATGTTTAATACATTTTCAAAATAAAAAAAAAATTCATGTTGTCATTATGGGGTGTTGTGAGTAATATTTTGAGGGGAAAAAACAAATGTACTCCATTTTGCAATAAGGCTGTAACATAACAAAATGTGGAAAAGTGAAGTACTGTAAATAATGTATAATGTAAACATGCATAGACCGGCCCTTGTCCAGCCCCTTGTTTTGGGAACAGAAAATGGAGAAGGAAGAGCTGTGCTTCATTACAGTGTTGAGTGAAGCATTCTTCAGAGAGCATGCATTTTCAATTTGCATTTTCTGGACACAAACCCACAGATAACACTGGATCTGTGTTTATAACTGATCAAAAACAAACTCAAGCCCATGCAACTGCGACTTGAGCAGCTGATTTAGTAGTAATCAATATGCCAACATCTCATATTGTAAATTAAAGGAGCCACACTGCAGAGTTGGTTTTAGTTTCATTTTACACTTAAATAAGTGTGTAAGTGTGTGTGTGTGTGTGGGGGGGGGGGGGGGGTCATAGGAAACATCCTCAAACTACCACAACTCTGTTGTCAGTGCATATAAAAAAAAAACCAACAGCAGTAAGTCCCGTCAGCTTTTCTGCCTTCTCGTCACACCAGATCTGAGATACATGTGCATGTTGAATTGGCAGAGGTTTTACGCCGGATGCTCTTCCTGACTCAACTCAACAATAGAAAATGTCCTTGTATAAAGAAAGGTTAAGCACAAAATGGCTCGGTTTAGACATCTGTGATGTCTGGATGATGTGAGGTACACCCACTCAGCTGGTCTAAACACAGTAAGCTTTTCTTTCTTTCAGTTGCCCTCAGTTGCTCTGGGTCATGACAGCAAATCCAGCAGAGATCCTCATCGGCATTTGGTTCAAGTTTTGCACCGGATGCCCTTCCTGCAAGTCCAGTTGTAGGTGGATAGACGTGCAGCTCTTGCTGTCCTGAAGCAGTCTTCCAGCCAGGACCTACTCTGCTTCATTTCTGAGACACAGAGCAGCACCGGCTGCACCGGCTGCAGCCACTGCACGCAGCATAATGGTTTGCTTTTACTTTTAAACCATTGTGTAGCTGTTTCCATGTTTAGTTTTGCATCGCCACTGGGGTTAGTGTCAGTGACAGAAGATGTGGTAGAAGAAGCCTGGAGGGGAAACAGCCAGCACTGCATAATGGAGTGTGTTATTGCTCCCAGGAGAACAACAACACATCATTAAAAAAAAAAAAATTACCTGGGTTTCCTTGGATATAAACATTGAGCTCCTTTATTTATTCTACTATCTCATTGCGCAAGCTGGACACATGACCACAGCAGCAAATTTAACCAATCAGCTTTCAGTATCTAAGAATGGGATGTTTACAGTTAACATGAATGCACAACATGCATCAAAAATATTGTGCTTTTTTAAATTAACCATAGTTCAACCAGAAAGCCTCAGAAGGCAAGTTAAAGTTGATCATTTTAATGCACAAGATAATAATAGTTAAAAGTTATAGTGTATGATGTAGTAGATTTGGCGCTGGTCCTCGTCATGGCAGGGAGTAGACCTGAGATGGTCACAATACTGTTGATGGAAACAGCAGAAGACGGATACCATCTGGTGGTGTTGGAGTGGAGGAGGGAATGTCTTATCAGTAATCTGTAAACAGTGACAGGAGAGTGAGAACACTGAAGTTTTAAGGAATGTGCATGGTTCCTATTGGTTGAGAACTAATAACTAATAGGAAACACTTAATTCATCTAGAGATTAAAGTTAATGTTAATAAATTTACTATTAGTGACTTCTTAAAGCTCTGAGTCCTCTGGTAGAACTTATGTTGTGCTGCATTTCTATTCAACACAGGCACACAGAATCACAGAAATAGCAACTGTCTTAGACAAATGTGTATAGATAGATAGTTAGATAGATAAGATTATTTCAACAAAAAAATAGGTGGATGGGAAAAAGTGTGCTTAATGTGGATAAATGCGCATGTGAAAGCGTAACCTGGTCTTACGGCAAGTCGTGCTTCAGCAGCATGAAATATACATTAATCTACTGGTTCGTGACATTGTGACGAAAAGCACCTCATTTTCGTCACGGCAGCACAAATTCATTTTCATTCATTCCGTGATGGGTGGGGGGTGGGGGGGGTCGGGTGGTTATGGCTAGGGTCGGGGGTGGGAGTAGGGTTAGGAATAGTGAGTTAAAAAAGCTCCGTCATGAAAATTTGACTCATTTCGTCACGAGAGCACGAAAAAAAAATGTGAAACTGGGCTGGAAAGAAAGCAAAACCATCTCTGTGCCCTAACGTGCATCGGCGTATGAGCAGGCACTTTCTCACACGCATATGTATGATGCAGCTGAGAAAGAACAGATTGAATTAGAGCGCTGAGGTCAGCTATAAATCAACACAGGTCACTGTGGCAGAACCTGGCGAGCAGATTAGATTAGCGCGCAGCTGACAGACCCGGCCAGGCACATTAAAGCTCACACACACACACACACACACATGTTTGTGCATCATCTAAACACAGAAGTGGATATCCATGCACATTTATCGCAGCCAGCCTGAACGGAATATGCTGTGATGTTGCTTTGGTTTCTTGCACAAAAAAGAAAAGACAAAAAAAAGGCGCAGCTTGTTTCCTGACCCCTGAGCACCTACACAGCAGATAAAAGCAGCCACAATCCTGGTGAAGCAGACAGTTGGGTAACCAGCTTCTTACCAGGGTGGAGAGACTGATTAGATTAAAGCAGGCTGAGATGGGTCGTCGTGGCGATCTTCCTCTTCCTCAGTGTCACGCACCGGGGCTGAGGAATAGAGGCTCCCTTGTGGTTAATTCTTGGAGAAAGAAAAGACGACTTCTGTTGAGATTAAAAGGTGTTTGTGAGTGCGCAGTTGGATGGAAGAAAGGACAAGATGAATAGAGGAGCAGCTGTTGTTTATCTGCACGGCATCTCTGCTTGCAAGCACAAGAACAACACTATAAAGCTGCCTCGGTGGGACGCGTGTTACAAAAACAGCCACCGCATCTCGCTTTGTGCCACTCCATCACTACAGCTTCACAAAAAAACAAAAGATGAAAGATGTTTAGAGACATCTCCCTTCATGTTAGCGCTGCCCTTTCCACCTCTCCGTTTGTTCCCCTCTCTCGGCAATGCACGTCTGCACTTCAGCGGTGAACGCGCCATTCAGTGCCAACTGGTTCTGCACATGACCTCACTTCCTGCCACCATGCAAAGTGCTGCACAGTGGCTGGCAGCCAACATCACAGGCCAGATAAGGGTTTCTCCAAAGCACTTTGGACCGATCTCCTCTTTTCTATCTCTTTCTGATGGAGGGAGGTGGAGAAGCAACACCGTCACACACCATTTAATCCTAACTGTCACGGCTTTGAAGTACAATAACCGCCGATGAGAGGGCTCTCGAGTGTGCTCCTGTGTTTGACTAAAACTGGTTGAGGAGCGTGTTTCCAAGTGCCCTCCGGGGAGGGGAAAAAACAGAGACCCCCTTTCAACAGAGCTTATCCATTATTTACAGAGTGCTGCTGATATTGTAATAAATAACTGTAGCTCAGAAGTGTTTTCTGCCGTCACCGACAACAGCAACATATTGGTGCACTTTGGGGCGCCCTCACACAACAGAATGCTTTGATCCATTGAAGAGCAGTTTGAGCGAAGCTACACAGTGTTGAAAACATGTGAAGCTGCAAACAAATGCCACAGTACATCTGGAGAGGGAATTTCTCAGCCACCCACATTGCTTTGAAATCTGAAACATATGCATGTAAAATAAGTTCTTTCAGCTTCTCTCTTTTTGCTCAGGGTGGGCCCAGCATGTCGTTTTGGCACATGTTTTATGCTGGATGGCCTTCCTGACGCAACTCCACATTACATAGTGAAAGGGTATGGCCGGGTGGTCATGATGTGGAAATCTTCTGGCTTGAATGCAAGTGTACAAGCCACTCAGCCACCACTCTGCCCCGTATGTGAAGTCTGTCTTCCAGAAGGCAAGCGTGAATGTCATCAGTGACACTAATATTCATACACTAACTATAAAATATAACGCAATGCCAAACTACCCTCCATTGCATGAGCATTGTGTTCTTTATAATTAGCAGTTCTTTAATTAATTATTAAGATGCTATTGTCTTACATACAATTTGTACATGTTCAATAAAATCCCTCCTATCAATCAGTCAATAAAAAAAAAAATGTATTTTTAACGCCGGGAAGGTGTGTGGGTGAGCATGAGCTTTTGAGAGGATCAGAAGTTGTGCAAATCCAGGAAAATTTGTAGATCACCCTCTGTGCATTTGCAGATGTTAATGAGACAAATTTAACTCGATACAAAGTTAGCTTTGAGTTAGCAGAAGTTAGCATGCACGCTAATGTCTGCGAATTACCTTGTAAATCAGTTCAGAGGTGTTATTAAGTTCCAGAAACAACGTTTTCAGTTTTATAAGTGTTTATTTCTTACTAGCCTTTACATAATATATGAGAAAGGTGTTATTTCTAGTCATAATCAAAGAAAAGTTAGCAGCTACCGAAACCAGGAAGTGACGCCACCACGCTAACATCTGCTAAATGTTTTGTAAAGCCTTCCAGAGGTTATTAGGTTATAAAAACGACATTTTCATTTAAGAAGTGTTTATTTCTTGCTAGCCTTTACATATTATATGAGAAAGATATTTCTAGCCAGAAATGGAGCAAAGTGAGCAGGTAGCGACACCACGAAGTGACGTCACCACGCTAATGTCTGCAAGATCCTACTATAAAGCTAGGTAAAAAATGTGACATTTTAACTTCTTAAAATATCTCTTAGAATAGGTCAAGGTTAGCCATCTTTGAACTTGTCCAAGGTCTGTGTCCCAAGAATGTGCCCTGTCAATTTGAAGACTGTGGCAGTAATAGGACTGGACTTATGCTGAGCACAGACAGATGGACAGACGGATGGATGGATGGATGGATGGATGGATGGATGGATGGATGGATGGATGGATGGATGGATGGATGGATGGATGGATGGATGGATGGACAGGCAGACAAAAAGCCTCCGCAATACCTGATGGCCATATTTGATGGCCTCAGGTAAAAATCAAATGTGAGCCAAAAAAAAAAAAAAGAATTGTGGACATATATTGACGTATACAGATGTATATTGACGTATACAGAAGTATACTGACGTATACAGAAGTATATTGTGGTATTGCATATCACAATATACGTCTGTAATGGTGTTTTTCACTATTTATGGTTTCATCATATGACTTCTGTATGACTTTATTATAAAGTCATTTTTCCCAATCAATCACATTTTGCCGATCAGTACATGCTTTAGTTCATCCATCTAGGCTTATTGGTTGTTGAGATATACCAAACAAACAAACAAAAATACCCAGAAGATTTTGGACCATGTTTTTAGTTTAGCAATGTACAGCTCTATTTCTTTTGGGTTGTTCTTTTTGTCACTCAGGGTGATTTAGCACAGGACGCCCTTCCTGATGCAACTCCACATTACACAGAGAATATAAACAGGTGCTCTTGAAGCAGGAACTTTCTGCTTTGGAAACAAGCACATGAACGGCTTGGCCAACTTTGAAGGAAGTCCTTCCAGCCATTTTTGAGTTATCTTTTCCACAGACACACACAAAAAACACAGTGAAAACAGTACCCTGTTCACCACTTCACTGAGGTGCAGGGTTTAAAAAAAAAAAACAACTAACTCAAACTCCATTCTTATGGTCATGGATT